>NW_027069778.1:0-104756 GCF_002906115.3 Quercus suber | reverse complement strand
CAAGCAGGGGTTGATCTTCATCTGATCTTAGAAGGGAGGACAGGGTATATTACCCTGTTGCCATTCGCAGGTTGCACCAGCTGCTCCTGAGGAGGGATCCTCATTACCATCGGTTGAAAGTCACGATAAGACCGCCGACGATGCGCCGTTAACTGATCAACCATCCGAGGAGGTTGAGCCCCAGAGAGCGTTTGGGGAAGTTGTAACCGAGGGTCAGGAAATACCTTAAGATGTGGCGAGTCCTCCGACGGACCTTTCGAAACCAAGCCCTTAGGCCTTGGCCAAAGCCTTTTGATTTGCTTCTTGGCTTAATTTGCCTACTGAATTGAGGAGACTAGTATACGACATAGGATAAATTTGTTTATTTTCTCTTTTATCTCATTTTGTTTCTTGCCTCTGTGGCGTTGTAAAGGGGTTGTATACTTTCCGTTTGAACTGAATACTTAATACTTTGCTTCCATCTAATGATGTTCTCTTTTATTCGCTTTATTATTGTACTCTGCTCAATATTCGCATTCTATTCTGGAGTTAGCCTCACGAAACCATCTGTTATCCTTCAAATATAAATCTAAAGATCGTATTATAGCTTGACTCTAAGTAACGCTTTGGTTTTTCTCCAGATAATTATTTTCTCCATGGGTTCGAGTCCGAGGACCATGCAATACCCTGGTTATGCCCAGTACTTCTATTTTTCTATAAGTATCTATTTTCCATAGGCTTGGGTCCGAGGACCATGCAATACCTTGGTTATGTCTACCACTTCTATTTTTCTGTAAGTATCTAGTTTCCCTATAGGTTTGAGTCCGAGGACCATGCAAGACCTTGGTTCTGTCTAGTACCCAGATATAATGGTGTGTGTAGTTTTACCATAGGTTGGGTCCGAGGACCATCAATACCTTGGTTTGTCTACCACTTCTATATTTCTGTAAGTATCTAGTTTCCCCATAGGTTTGAGTCCGAGGACCATGCAAGACCTTGGTTCTGTCTAGTACCCAGATATAATGGTGTGTGTAGTTTTACCATAGGTTTGGGTCGAGGACCATGCAATATGTCTGTCTACCACTTCTATATTTCTGTAAGTATCTAGTTTCCCCATAGGTTTGAGTCCGAGGACCATGCAAGACCTTGGTTCTGTCTAGTACCAGATATATGGTGTCTGTAGTTTACCATAGGTTTGGGTCGAGGACCATGCAATACTTGGTTCTGTACCACTTCTATTTTTCTGTAAGTATCTAGTTTCCCCATAGGTTTTAGTCCGAGGACCATGCAAGACCTTGGTTCTGTCTAGTACCCAGATATAATGGTGTGTGTAGTTTTACCATAGGTTTGGGTCCGAGGACCATGCAATACCTTGGTCTGTCTACCACTTCTATTTTTCTGTAAGTATCTAGTTTCCCCATAGGTTTGAGTCCGAGGACCATGCAAGACCTTGGTTCTGTCTAGTACCCAGATATAATGGGTGTGTAGTTTTACCATAGGTTTGGGTCCGAGGACCATGCAATACCTTGGCTCTGTCTACCACTTCTATTTTTCTGTAAGTATCTAGTTTCCCCATAGGTTTGAGTCCGAGGACCATGCAAGACCTTGGTTCTGTCTAGTACCCAGATATAATGGTGTGTGTAGTTTTACCATAGGTTTGGGTCCGAGGACCATGAATACCTTGGTTCTGTCTACCACTTCTATTTTCTTGTAAGCGGAAGTTTGTCCTCAGATCGCTTTACTGGAATGATTCCTCTTTGGGTCAGATTATGATCTTTACACGTGGCATTGATCTCGCCTTTAGCTCGAGGCTCCATCTTTTTCATTTATGAAGTGCCCTTTGTCTGTTCGTGTTCCGCGCTGGACGCCTCGGTGCGCGAAACGCGCCTTCATTAATGTCCTCGTGAATTAACACGAGTCCAACGGTCTACGGCCTCCTTGGAAATTGGCAGCTTCATTATTAGCCCAGCTGATAATTCTCTTTTCGAACTCTGCATAAATTAATTCTCACCAACCCCATCCTCTATATAAAGTGAGGAGATGGTTTCTCCACAACCCATGACCTCTCAACACAAACAGAACAAAACACATTCTTCCAACTTCCCATGCCCTTTTAACAACCCCGCCGGAATTGTTACCGGGATTGACAGAAACCGGTATGGCCGCAGCCCCCACTGGGCTTTCGGTGGACAGAATCTAGGCGTAACCTGATGGCGCCCTTCGAGGTGTCCTAGAGGGGTGTTGTTAGAGAACTAACGTCTTTCCTCGAGCACACCCCCGACGAGGAAGACGTGCGAATTCACCTCATGGGCGGTGCTCGAGTGTTGCCGTCTCCAACGGCCAACACTCGTGAGGGCCGGAGAGAATCGAGGGAACATCATGGGGGAAGGTATCCCGGAGCCCATGCATCTGCTCCTCTCTTTGTTCCAGCTCCCCTGGCCGAGAAGGGAGTTGTTGGTGGCATGGGAACATGATTGCCCTTCCCCTTCTCCGCCTCTTGTCAAGCTCTCCCATTCTCTTTATACCAATAAAGGGACGCTTGACACTTCCCACCGGCTAGTTTTTTCTTAGGGCGGCTCCACCTGGGCCTCTGATTGTAGAAATAGCTAGTAGTATTAGCTTGTAAATTTGTATGTGAAGCACACCCGCCTGAGCCTCTGATTGTAACTTGTACTTTTTCTATTCACGAAATAATAATATCAAGATCTTTTTTTTTTTTCTACTATTAATGGGGATATAACCCCTTGGCAGGGCAACGTTGATCAGAGTGAACCACTTGAGTACTGATAAGGCCCCTGATGGGACGGACGGCCAGAAGAAAGGCAAATGGATGATCAACAGATGGAATAAGGAGATAGGCAGATGGAAACTATATAAGAAAAGCAAGTAAAGTAAAGAGGGGGGGGGGAAAAGAAAGAAGAAAAGGGTCTCCTCGGCCACGGGCCGAGGAGCATCCCCCCATTTGTAAAGAAACTCTTAGTATTTCTTTTATAAAAGAAAGTTCATGCATGGTGATCGATGGCCAGCGCCTAAACCTTTAACCCACTCTCTATAAATTTATTGTTTGGGCTGGATTAGGCTGAAAACCCATTCATATTCAGGGTCAATCCAAATTGAGTCCCTACAACAAAATTTTCACAACACTTTCACAACAAATTTTAAATGATAGGTTGTTATTAGTTGTTACTAGTAGGCCAAAAAAATAATTTAAGTTGTGAATTCAAATTATAACCAATAACAACTTACTACTTAGAGTATTCCCATCAGTATGTGAAAAAATTTGTCTATTTTACACATTTAAAACCTCATTTTTCTATTTTACATATTCATTTTTACAAAACACCCACATCAGTTTATCGATTCTACACATTTATTCAATAAAATATACATTCTTTTACATTTTTTTTATTATTTTCTCACTCATGGCCTCTGTCTCTCTCTCACTGCCTCTGTCTCTCTCTCAGACCCAACCACCTTCGTCCTCTGTATTCTCCGTCCTCTGTATTCTCCCCTTCCCTCATCTCCTTCCCTCAACCCATAAAAGAATACGTGTGGAATCTCCCTTGCAATCTGATCTCCGTCCTCTATTTCTCAATTGACCCGGCCAAAACCCACTAATCTCCATCAACCCACCACTAATCTCCGTCCTCTGTTTCTCAATCCGACCCAGCCAAAACCCTAACGCTTCTTTCTTGCAATATGATCGCCAACAAGACAGAATCACTGGTTTTTTGGGTTGAAAGCTTGCTTGATCTCACCCATGACCGAAACATGGGTTTTTTGGGTTGAGGTGAAATGGTTCGAGATGAAGTTGGGTCAAGGTGAAACGGATTTTCTGGGTTGAGGCAAAGTGGGTTTTCTGGGTTTTCTGGGTTTCCTTTGAATTTGGTTTGTGTTTTTGTTTATTTTGGGTTGATTTTAGTTTAATTTTCTGTTGATTTTTGGGTCAATTTTGTGTTATAAGGTGTTGTGATTGGCTGCCGTGGTGATGGTGGGTGTTGCTAGGTTACGGTGGTGGGTGGTGCTGTTGTGGTGGTGGCTGGACAGTGGTTGGTGGTCGATGAGTTTTGTCCCGTTCAGAGGAAGAGGGAGAGGGAGAGAGAGAGAGAAGTCAGATGGAGAAAGAAGAGAAGTGAGAGAAAAAAATATAAAATAATGAATACATGAGCTACAGTACCCGTGTATATTTACATGGGTACTGTAGCTCAGGTAAATATATACACAATCTACACATTTTTACACCCACTGATGTGGGTGTTTTTTTGCTCAAAATGTGTAAAATTTGTACTGTAGCTCTATTTTACACAATTATACACAATTATAAAAGAGCTGATGTGAATGCTCTTATAAGTTGTTTTGAAAGTATTGTTAAAATATTGTAAATATAACACTTCTCTAAAACTTATTTGAAGTTTGAGGGAGATTGTCATAGTTGTAAAAATATACAAAAATAATGTAATATAATAGTAGATTTGTCAAAATTTGCATCTAATTAAAAAATATTGAGTGGTGTAACATTGCTTAAAGTTACACTAAGTGTAACATGAACCCAACTATATATGTGTGTGTGTGTGTGTGTGTGTGTGTGTGTGTGTGTAGGGTTGAGTTCAAGTTACACATGGTGTAATTCTAAATAATATTACACCACCTAATAACTTGTTATAAAATTCATATTTTGAAAATCTCATTTTGAATTACATGTTCTATATGTTTTTAACAATCATGCCAATTTTCATGTCAATTGGATGTTATTTACCATTTAATCCATAAATCATCTTTTATGCATTATTTTAAACAACAAAAATTTGAATTTAGAAAATTTATTGATGACATAGCTATTAATTTTGATCATCTTAAAATTTTGCAAGCATATAGAATATACAAAGATAATATAATCTAACAGTAAATTTATCAAAATTTGCATCTAATTAAAAAATATTGAGTGGTGTAACATTACTTAGAGTTACACTAGGTGTAACTTGAACCCAACTCATATATATATATAGCTAACCCTAATATTAATTAAAAAAAAAAAAAAACAAACAACAACAACAACATTGTTTCATAAAAAAACAACAGCAATGTGCAATATAACGAGGTGCATGTGCAGTTGTGCCAGAACATGGATTTGGCTAATGTAAGTATATAACTATGACAATCTCCCTCAAACTTCAAATAAGTTTTAGAGAAGTGTTATATTTACAATATTTTAACAATACTTTCAAAACAACTTATAAGAGCATTCACATCAGCTCTTTTATAATTGTGTATAATTGTGTAAAATAGAGCTACAGTACAAATTTTACACATTTTGAGCAAAAAAACACCCACATCAGTGGGTGTAAAAATGTGTAGATTGTGTATATATTTANGAGCTTGCTTATGCACTAATAACGCGTTGCAAACGTGAAACAAGGCGGAAATGCAGACTGCAGACAGATTTTTTTTTTTTTTTTTTTTTTCGGCGGAGTGAAATGCTGACAGTTTCATAATATAAAAGACAAGTCAGCGCTTAGCATATTCATTTGACTTTCTACAAAACCTGGGTACAATGGTTACAGGTTGTAATTTAAATTATTTTTTTACTCATCAATAATAATTAATAATATTTTATCACGTAAGATTTGTTTATGATTTTGTGAAAATATTTTGGACATATATAACACTTCTCCAATAAAAATTTATAACAATATTTATTATATTCCTTAATTTGCTTACCGCCTCACACATGGATCACTTAAAAAAAAAATTTAATTCCAAATTATGGTGGGTCTAAATGTGAAGTGGTAGGAAAATTGAAGGGAGTTGTAAAAGTCTGGTAAAAATATAATTTATACCCACTAACTTTGCCCAAAAATCATTTTAGTTTATTAAGTTTGAATTTGATCATTTTAGTCCGGTAACTTGACCCAAAAATTATTTTAGTTCTTTAAAGACTCACTTAGTCTAATAACTTTGCCCAAAATCAATCAAAACAACCAACTTAAAGGATTGGAATGATTTGTGTTTAATGTTATAAAACTAAAATGACAATTTTCAAACTTAAATTACTAAATGATTTTGGTATAAAGTTATTGGACTAAAAGAACCAACTTCAAATTTAAAAGACTAAAATAATTTTTGGACAAAGTTAACAGGTGCAATTTGCATTTTTGCTTAAAATTTTATTGTGACCCTAGCTTTATTGAAATATTTACTTTATAAAATAGCGAATTTTTTTTTTTATTAAGTCTATCCACTAGAGAAATGCGATTTTCTTTTTCTTCCTTTTTTGTTTGCAGAGTATGCTATTTTGTTAACAATTTATTAATTCTCCATGCATGTCAAAAATTGTAAGCTTTAACCCTTCCATCACAATTTCTGATTTAGAAACTTAGTGTATTTTAATTTGTTCACTTAACACGATCCTCTAGTTGTTGCAATATACCATGAATCTTATTGAAATCTATCAACCAGTTTTAAATTAAAATTTTAATTTTTAAACTTTTGTTATAAAAATCTTCTATTGATTGTTATCCACGACCATAAGACCAGTTCCTCCATTTAAAAACAGCAATTAAATTTGATGTCATCAAATGCTCAACTAAAAAGGGCAAAAGCATTAAAGCACCTAGTTAAGCAAGCTCTGGTCAACCATTTTTTTTTTTTGCTGAATTGCTTTAGTCAACCATTTGAAACAGAATGGTGGCCCTTTAAATTACAATGTGGACAAAAATATTGGCAATCGAAGAGTCACATACTCACAATTATATATGTCTCATTGGTAAAAGTTGGAGCAATTTTCCGTCAGAATTACGGAATCCTGCTTGTCTATTCAAATCTTAGCCTTTAAGGTAGCGCATGGACTAAGAGTATAAGATTTAAAAAAAAAAAAAAAATTATGAAGAAATTTGTGGTGAAGATCTTATTTTTTTAATTTGACCATTTATGATTATCGTGTTTTTAAAATTTTAAATGATATAGTATTAAATACATCTTAAATTTGTAATATTTAATTTAAATCATTAAATTAATTCATTTCAAATTCTAACACATTTTGTATGAATATTGTCCTTTTTAGACTAAACCTGAAGAATATTTTCCGCAAAAGCAAAAGGACATCCAAACGTAGCAAACCACATTCAGTGTTGTTGTTTTTGTTGTCTTTTTTTTTTTCTTTTTTTTTTTTTTTTTGAGAGATAATTACAACAATAATCATGTTATTGTGTTGCGGTTGCTTTTGCAAATTTTTTTTTTAATACTAATTAAGGACACAACTTTATATCATTTTGCATGCTTTTTCTATTTTAGTAATATTAATGAGCAACTATTTTCACAACTATTCATATGTTTTTTTTTTTTTTGAGATAATTACAACAATAATCATGTTATTGTGTTGTGGTTGCTTTTTAACTATTCATATGTTTTGTTGTATAGTTGAATCCAATACTCAATTATGCATCAACTATAGTAAGTCATAAGATACTAGTACGTATGGAAAATGTTGTGTGCCTTGACTCTTGTTTAAACAATATTGTTCTAGATGATGAGAATAATAAAATCTGTATTTGTGTATATTAATTATCAAAACTATACAGAGAGGCATATATATGAGTTGAGTTCAAGTTACATATGGTATAATTTTAAGCAATATTACACTACCTAATAACTTGTTATTGAATTCATATTTTGAAAATCTAACTATTCTTGTCTTTTTATATTATGAAACTGTCAGCATTTCACTCCGCCGAAAAAAAAAAAAAAAAAAAAAAATCTGTCTGCAGGCTGCATTTCCGCCTTGTTTCACGTTTGCAACGCGTTATTAGTGCATAAGCAAGCTCTTAGTTTTCTTCTATCGAAGAAAAAAGGCTCTTACTTTTCTATACAAAGAAATGTCGCAGTAAATAGTAAATACAATATGCATTTTGGCCTTTAAATAAAATGGAAGCTTCCCGCTTTATCAAAAAATTTTATTCTATTCAAAAAATAAAAAAAAATAAAAAAAAAATAAAAAGGAGGCCATTCTATCAGATCAGTAAATGCTAATAGGAACATCCATGATATTCCCTTCCTTTTTTTCGATAAATCTTAAACTCATATGCCGCAACCAGAACTACATGTGGCAATTAGTTGTGCAAAGCGAGTTTTAAGGCAAGAAACACACCACACGCACCCGATGTGGGACAAAAGCCAATGATTTTTTCGATAAACCTTTTTCCCTTCCTTTTATCCCATCAAAAAATAGATAAACATTGTAAAATTACACATTTAATAAATTATTCAATACCTTTATAACTAATTTAAAATTAATTGTTTGATAGCTTTATAACTAATAAAAATAAAAATCAAAGATGTATGGTCTAAAAACCAAGCAACCCAATTTGGGCTGGGTTTCTATCTGGAACAATTAATTTTATAAGGGGTGAATCTTTGAATTAATAGTTAAGAAATTGAAAAATGCTCAAGTAAAGAGAAGAAACTTTAGGGTTAAGACTGTTGACAAAAAATTTCTTTTCGTTTATTAGCTTTTCATTCCAAAGAAAGTCACTATAATGGTCTGAATACAAGATGAAATTCTCCTTAGGGTTTACAATGATCTCTCTCTTTTCTCCATCTCCCACCAATCCCACAACATGAGGGATATTTTCCTATTTCTAGTTATAATACTTCCACCTTAGCCGTCCATCTGTAGAGTGGACGATCCTTTAGGCAAGATACGTATCACATCATTCTCCTTCCCTCCTTTTGAGGTTGAGCTAAGTAGATAACAGGTTATTGGGACACTGTTCAGAAGCGTATTTAGCCATTAATGCGGCATGCTTGATTGGTACAGTACATTTAATGTGGATGGGACATTGGCTTTGTTAGGAAGCTTCTTCCAAATTTTGTTCGGACTAGTTATTGTTCCTTTCACCAGTTATCAGCCTAGGCACGGCCTGACAATCCCCGGTCCTCTTCGTGATATCCCGAGCTTTTTCCTTCCTTAGCTCAATCTCCAAATTTATACTCTCCTCGAATTACTTGGGCCCAAACATTCTCGCTCCTATGGGCCCCTTTTGGCTCCAATCCAGGCCTAGTCTTCTTTAGCTCATCCTCAACCACACAACAAAATTTCAAAATAATTTTTTATTAAATTTTAAATTATAAATAATTTCTTATTAAAATGCAAGGATAGCCATTACATGTAATCCATAGGTGAAAGTGTATTTTTCTATTTTTTTTTTCTCAAAAAGAATTAAGACAATAGTTATGAATAAAGGGAATATATCATTTTTTTTTTTCTTTTTTGTAGATGCTATAGAAATTTTAACTTATGGGAAATTGTTTATTGGGATTTAGAAATATGGTGTTCTTGCTTAAGTTAGGTTACTTTGAAAAAAAATTGAAACATAATGTTGTTCCTAAGAACAATAATTGATAAATAAATAATATTCGAATTAACATTTAAATAATAACATATTACATAAATTATAATTGACCATAAAATTAGAGAATAGTGGAAAGATATTACCTCAATAATGCTTTAAAGTAGTCTCATAACATGAGAAAAATTTATTGGCAATTCAAAAGTTTTTAGATGGCGGAGTTGATACATGGATCATGTCATTATCTTGAGACGATACACGTCATCTACATGGTGTTTGGTGTAGTAGACTAAAATACTGTGCGTGCTACCCCTAGAATACAACAACACATCCACCTTGCTGATTATCCTTATTAGCCTACACAACTTGTAGTATCAAGAACTCTCTCAATAGTACTTTCTTTTACCCAGAAATATAGTATATAAAAAATATAGTGATACGTTTATAAAAGCTAAAAGTTGATTGTGAAAATGTAAACTGTGTAAAAAGCTTAGAGATAAAAAAATATGTATATAATCTCATTGCTTACACCAATTATATAAAAGGTTCCGAACACCCTTTTCATTTGATGATTGATATCAAAATACATTTTAGAATTTCTTTTTTAAAAAAGTTTCAACCTATGACGTTCGCTACTGATGATAGCTTTTTATCATCAAACCAAGACACCAATTAGTTTTTCGTGTAGGCAATGATTGAATCCCAAATTTCTTATACAACCATTAAAGACTCTACCAGTTGAGTTAACTGGAATCCACAAGAACTTAATTACTTTTTTTTTTTTTAGAATACTAAGTATCGAACTTAATCATATATCTACTCAATAAAAATTATTACACTTTCTATCTTATTAAAAAAATTAGAATAAAAATGATCACAAGTAGTATTAAACTTAGGCAGAAATTTTAACATGAATGTAATTATGTTTATTTTTTGTAATAATTCAATCAATTATGTATATATTTATGATTAAAAAATGTGTTTATTTTAAATGCATCCATGTGTATGTACATGCTAGTGAGTATTATACATAAGTCATAAAATAATTTTTTACTAAATTTTTTAAAATGAACTTATAATGTACACACCTATTGTGCGGGACATAGACTTGTGTTTACAAATATTAGCAATGGGCCTGCGCGATGCGTGGATAATGTTATAAGCTTCTATGTGAGAATATTATATAGAATATTCAAAATATTTTAAAGTAATAACATGAAGTAATGTTGCCATAATATGAAGAGATTTTGTTTAATTAATGATGTAATACAAAACTAAGGGAACGGAGAATTTAGACTATAGAGTAAATGTCATATAAAATAGAAATTAGTTATTATGTACATAGAATAAACTTCTTTTGTGGATTTGGTGTGAGAATCTATCACATAAATTTTTTATAGCTCAAGATTTATTGCGTTCGGGTCACCATCAAACAAGTGTGAGTAAGAAGTACCAAATGTTGTTTCTCAACATCTTGTCAAACAGGGAGTTTTTTATACCTTAAGTAAGGCTAAATTAATTTCCTTACTCAGTTTCTTAAAAAATCAATACAATATAATTTAATGGCTGTAGTTTTAAGATATGATAATCGTGGGAGTCAGGTTGTTTCAATCATCTCTAGTTTGTAGGGCCCATTATAAACCATTTTTATGGCAATGATTGATGACATATTTGATATGGAAAAACAAACATCAGCTTCAAGCTTAATTAGTAGGTACAAGCATGTTTCTGACAATTTATGATCAGATTTTATGTAAACCAATTATAAGATACAAAGCATAAAGTATTTGATTTTCCAGCCAAACTAAGGTGTTAATAATGGCTCTTAGGTGAGAATCTGAGGACATTTTTCTTAAAGAGCATCAAGGTATAAAGTTTGCCAACCATGCCACACACAATGATCATTCAAATTAGCTGTTTGTTATTTGTGGAGGCCTTTCCATTCTTGTTCTTTTACCATTGTCGGTTCTCTCTCTCTTCCATGGCTACACGCGTGCACATGGAGGCACGTGCATAAAGTTTTTTTTTCTTCTTCTTTGTATTTGTTTTTGGTAAAGATAAAAAAGAACATGGTGATATATTTTTTTTGTAACAAAGTAAAAACATGGTGAAATCTTTCATGGGTTTAAGTCCTAATTAGGCCCCCAATGGTTAGGTTTTCCCTTTTCTGGTACAAGCATGGTGAGGAATTTGATGGGATTTCAATTAGGTCACCAATGGTGAGAGATAGTCAATTTTTTGTCACAAAAATGGTTAGAACATTTGGGGGCCAACACTGGCCTCTAGTCCTAATTTGGTCATCCGCAAGGGCCTACATTAATTCAATTTTATCACTTTCCCAACTGCTAACTGCTAGGTGAATTTCAAGGTCCCGAACAAGGATTTTCTTTTCAATTAAGTTTTCTTTTCTCCCTTTGCTCTATATATACGAGGCATGAAAATTAGACAAAGAGTAGCATTATTCGCATTCAGTAACCAACAACAATTTTCATTTCTTGTACCCTTTCATTGTTTCTGAGGATTAGTATTGCTAAAAATTCAAGGTTAGTTGGGGTGGTTGGGCCGGGAGTAAACTTTTTAAACTTTAATTGACGTTCCTCCTTATCCCACTAAATAATCATAGCCTCTTAGGCATATTGGTCGTATACTTGTTTAATCAATGAAATTTGACTCTTAAGCTGCGCTTTACTACTAGTCCTATCATTTGTGTGTAAAGGATAATTTACAAGAAAAGAATACTAAAGCTGACGTGCACTTCAACACAAAAACAAAGTTTAGTTCTAATTATATACATCACATTGAAAAGAGATGGCAGGCGCAGCTAAAGTATAATGAGCTGAAAGAAATGTTTAGCTGGAAATGTCCTTGAACAGATAATGACATATTCCAGTTAGCAAAAGATACTGTTGAGACTGATTTAATCCATTACTTAATCAAGACTTTTTTTTTTTTTTTTTTTTTTTTTTTTTTTTTTTTTTTTTTGAGCAGAATGGCACCGTCAACTAGAATTGAACTTGTTCGTTTGTGTTTACATTTTTTTTTTTTTTATCTCATCGCTTTTATTTTTACTTTTTTAGAGAGTATTTCATTGCTTTTATAGTTCATATAATTGAAAACATTTTTTAATCCTTTTTCTCTCTTTCTTATATCATCACACAAGATGGTATATTATGAGATGGTTTCATAAGACTTATTCTTTACAATATACGTGAAGTATGAATTCCACATATTATGAGAGGGTGATCTTATGAGATTGTCTCATAAGATTCTATCTAGTGTGAGAGAGACAGTGATAGAGGAAATAAAGAATTAAAAAAAAAAAAAAAAAGTTTAGCATTGAATCACATCACAATGGCACCGACAACCTTTGCGTAAAGTTCTATCAGATTTGCACTTCCGGAAAAAAGCATGAGAACGACAATCCCACGATGGTGTTACTTTGCTATCATACGTTATTGACATATAAATTTCATTCCTTACAAATTTTAATTATTTAGATAAGACAATAACTGGACTAATTTTTTTTTTTAATTGCTGATAAGTGGATTATCAACTAACAATGTTCAATTGTAATTTATATGTAAATATATACTAAATTGTAATTTACACCGTGATAGTTTTAATTTAGCCTTTTTAAAGATTTAAAATTTCAATCCATACCCTTAATATTATGCAACATTTGGAACCAAAAAAAAGAAAAAATCATTCCCCCATATTTGCTAATGAAATGGTGTTAAGTGTCATCCCATCTCAAATGATGTAGTTTTATTGCATTGAAACTTTTTTGTTTGTCAACAGTCTTATAACTCAATTGACAACTCTTAATATTTTTAATGAAAATGTCTAGATTCAATCACTCATTTTTCATTGGTGTAACTTGTAACTATTGAATGATAAAAATGAAATTACGGCGTTTTGTCCACAAAAAAAGAAAATAGAACTTTTTTTTTAAATAAAAATTTTCTGTATCTTTTAGTGATATATATTTTTTCTCTTCGCACTTTTGTTTTCTCATTTTCTCTCTCATTGGGCTCTTCAAATTGGAGAGCCTAGAGCAACATACGTGGTACATTTGAGCTCCAGGATGAAGCTGTGTTGGGTGTCAGAGTGTGGTGGCTGCGAAGCTCCAAGATAGAGGTTGGATTTAAGAGTTGGTCGAGGCAAGAAACTATAGCCTTGAAAAGCTAGGGCCCCAAACGGGCCTTAGATATCTTAATGGGATTTAAAACATTGGTTGTTGTCATCTTATGTGGCTTTGTCTACATCGTTTAGGTCATTCAAACCATCACAGACAACAAGGAAAAAGGGATCATCGAACACCCTTGTCAATTTCTTTTTCTCCTTTGATCAGTGGGCTTTTGTTTGCTAGTTAATCGGGTATGCTCAGTTCAATTGGGTGAGAATGAGGAGGCTTAGAGATTATATAAGCAAGCTGTTAGGGGTCATTTTGGAAACAAGTCTTTGAAAACCAAGCCCAAAACCAAGGTATTTGGGCCAATTTCATTACCACATTACCACACATTACCTCATGCACCTAGGGCTCACGTTTAGGGCCTAATCCTTGACTAAGTGATGTCTGTTAGCAAAGACCACAGGCCCAAAATTCACAAATCACTTTAAAGCTCCAAAGGGCTGCAAGCTGCAACAGCAGCTTTGAGTTCATTCAGAAAAGAAATGATAAGTCCATTATTCCTTCACAAAAGCAGAGACCTAGCCCACGAAGGCCCACTAGAAGAGAAAGGGAAGAGAGCCCAAGACTTCCTTTGTCTAACGCAAGGCCCATGAAGCCATTGGTAAGGCTATCCGACTTATGTTACCGTTGCTCTGCCATTCTCTTTCTTCTCCTTCTAGCTTTCCTGCGTAGAGTCTCTCTCAAAAAAATGCTCTCCTGCATAAAGTAAATCAAATGGAATAGCAGACTTTAATTCCCAGCTATAAGCAGAAGGATCTCACATTCTCCATGAAATCTAATCTCCATTTCTAATAGCATGCATCAGTCCCTTTCAACAAAAACTAGTAAAAGCAATCTGGATTTTTGGCGGCATGCATTTGTCTTTCTCAATGCTGATCTTCGTTCCACTTCCACACAATCCAAATCTCTAACAACACAGAGAAGAATAATTCCTTCTTCATGAAATCTCATAAGTCCAACTCAGGCAGCAGAACACATGATCCAAGCCATGGGTTTACAACACGAATATAGTGAAAGGGAGGGGGATACGGTATGATAGGATGGGTTACCTTACAGCTATAGAGGGCATGTGTTTCTCACCCATTGGCTCATTGTGAGCTTGGAATAGGTGTAGTTGGGTTGAGGTATACCGTGCTGGGGTGTGTGGTTGTTGTCAGTGCCTGAAGCACCAAGCAACTGGTCAAGCAATTGTTGGGAATATTACACAAAATAATAATGGAAGAGCAAGATTAATAGAAAAGACAAATAAAAAATAGATAACTTGGAAGCACTATATTGTTTTCCTTAGACAATATTTTCCTTCCACACTTTTGTTGCTAAAGGGTTATCGCAAATTGGTCTTCAAGATGTAAGGTTCTACAAATAGCAATTCTAGAAAATGACTACAGGATTTCTTTTGTTTCTCTCTAAGTTTTGATTTTTTGTGGAGTTACTTTAATTTTCTTGGAAGGTACTCTATTGTGCACATGACATGCTATAAGTAATGTCTCTCCCCTAAATTAAATGGGAGCTCTGCACTTAAGGTCATGGCATTTACCATGTCTACAAGAGTCCCATTTTTTCTTTCAGCCAAACCATTTTGTTGGGGTGTATATAAAGGGCTGAACTTTGGTGTATTATACCATATTCCTCACAAAATATAGAAAAATCATTAGGAAAATATTAACCACCTCTATCGCTTCGTAGGATCTTTATTTTCCTATCCTTTTGATTTTCTACTTCAGTTTTATAACGTTTGAACATGTCAAAAGATTCATCTTTATTTCTCATTAAATACACATATGTAAATCTTGAGAAATCATCAATGAATGTAATGAAGTATCTTTTACCTCCTCTAGTTAATATACTATTCGATTCACATACATCAGAATATACAAGTTCAAGCATAATAGAATTTCTATTTGATTTAGAAAAATGTTTCTTTGTCATCTTTGCTTGAATACAAACCTCACATTTCTTTTCATCATCATGCTTATATGAAATTATACCATGCTTTGACATAAACTTCAAGTATTTGAAATTTCAATGTCCCAATCTAGCATGCCACAAATATAAAAAATCAACAATATAAGCACAACCAAAAACTTCTTTATTAATAATACTTAGTTTGTACATGCCATTAGTAGCATATCTCTTTCCTACAAATATCCCATTCTTGGACAAGATTAACTTGTCTGATTCAAGTACAGCTTTCACCACTCTTACATAACAAATTGACAAACACAAGATTCTTCTTGATATCAGGCACATAAAAAACATTGGTCAAGATTATCATCTTGCCGGAACTCATCTTCACTTCAACAGTGCCCTTTCCAAGAACCATTGCTTTATTATGATTGCTCATTAGCACTTGTTGTTCTATGAAAGACTCATCATAAGTCTTGTATTGCTCCTTGTTGTTACACACATGCACCGTTGCACCCAAATCAAACCACTATTCAAAAGGATTTGCAATTACAGTCATATGAACTTCAGTGATCATATCAATATGTATGCCACTTACCATAGCAACAATGTCCTTAATGACATTGGTTTCAATGACATTGCCTTCTTCATCATTTTTCTTGTTCTTTAAGAGTTTACATTTGCGAATGTAATGGCCTTTCTTTCCATAATGGAAACATGCTCAATTCTTCTTGTCCTTGTTGGGATTCTTGGAGTTATTCTTCTTGAAACCACTCCCACTTTTGTTCACTTTCAAGTGTTTATTGGTCTTACTTGAACTCCCACTTTGAACATTGCTCACATTGTTCACATTCACTTTAGATTTTGTGTTAGTTACATCTCTAACTCGACTTTCCTCTTCAATTTGAAGATGTTGTCCAAATTGTTCTAAAGTGAGATCTTCCGACATATGCAGAAGCTTCTTCCTAAAATTATTCTAATTTGGTGGGAGTTTCGCAATGATTGCACCCACTTGGAATGATTCAAGAATATTGATTGACGAATCATGAAGTTTATTAACCAAAATCTGTAACTCATGCACTTAATTTAAAACTGAGACATTATCAAGAATTTTATAATTAAAATATTTTTGAATAATAAATTTATTTGTATCTATTTTCTCAATTTTGTACTTTGCCTCCAAAGCATTCCAAATCTGATTCGATGATTTCATTGATGTGTAGAGATCATAGAGATGATTCGAAAGAGTATTGAGAATGTGCCCTCTGCATATTAATTCATCTTCCTCCCGTTTCTTTCTTTGTGCCTTAATCTCATTAGTATCTTCATCACTCGCAGGAGGAAAAGGCATCAAATTCGAGTCCAAGTCATAGAAAAGTTTTAGTGCAGTAAGTAAGAATTTCATCTTGTCTTTCCATCGAGAGAAATTGGTACAATCAAAGCGATCCAATTTCACCAACTCATGATTCAACATCTTTAATGCTGAAACATCACTTATTCCTTCCATTGTAGAAAATATTGTCTAAGATTGTTGGAAATATTACACAAAGTAATAATGGAAGAACAAGATTAATAGAAAAGACAAACAAAAAATAGTTAACTTGGAGGCACTATATCGTTTTCCTTAAGACAATATTTTCCCCCCACACTTTTGTTGCTAAAGGGTTATCGCAAATTTGTCTCCAAGATACAACAAAGATGTTGGGTTCTACAAATAGCAATTCTAGAAAATGACCATAGGATTTCTTGTGTTTCTTTCCAACTTTTTTATTTTTTGTAGAGTTAGTTTTTCAAGAGAACATAAGCCTCTATTTATACACATAGGGTTATGTTTCATGAAAAGGCACATATGGAATGTTAGTTATTTTTTAAGTGAACATAAGCCTGTTTCATGAAAAGGCACGTATGGAGAGTTAGTTATTTTTTCATAATATGGTTATCAAAGATTGAAACCTCTTTAACATTTCTGAATAGTCATTAGAAATTTCAAGAAAATTCCAGAAAATTTAGATTTTCGTCTTTTCACTTAGAAAATTCCAGAACTTGAATTTTTATTTTATGAAATCATATTCTGCAAACTCAAACATCGTTATTACAACCTATCTTTGTATATACTTATATATACAACAGCAATGTAGTCAAAGCTTCAGATTCCCAGAACTTGGTTGAAGCTTTGAATCTCTAAAACAGACGCAAGTAGCTGATGGTTGAAAAACCATTTTAACTAGCCATTCTCAGAAAACTCATTTAGTATATGGAAATTAATTAGGAAATACAAACTATGGAAAAGGAGGTTCAACACTCCTATTTCCCATAAGTAATCTGGGTTACTTAAAAGAAGAGCTTCATAAGCTTACTATGTCTAGAGGACAGCTCATTGGTCCAACTATTCACCCTTTCCCACTATAAAGGATGGGGTGATGTTGAAGGAAATCAAAATAACCAGAGAGAGAAAACACACATCATCGAAATAATTATAATCAATTAGAAAATTAGAGAAAGGTAATCAAAGATACAAAACATCAATAAATAAGAAGAGAATCATTCTCTAAACGCTACTTCACTATTAGAAAACAACCAAGACACAGTTGTACTCTCTCTCTCTCTCTCTCTCTCTCTCTAAACTCAAATCATCTCTCTCTCTCTCTCTAAACTCAAATCATCATTCACATCAGTGGAAGTATAAGCAAACATGAACCAGTAATAGAAAATGAGCTCCATTAGTTGCTAGAAGTCACCTTTGTTTCCCTTGCAACACATTTTTTAGAAAGTAGAGGCATCACTAGATGAGCAAATTCCAACTCTGGTTACATATATATCATAGCAGGAGGGGTTGTATCATGGATTAGTTTCAAACATAAACTAACAAATTCCTCAATTATGGAGGCGGAGTATGTAGCTTGTTATGACTGTGTCAGGAAATTTGTTTGTGGAATTTTATCTTAGGGCTAGGTATTGTAGATACCCTTGTGTGGCTGTTGAATATATTTTGTGATAATTCTACAAATGTTTCTTTTTCTGGGAACACTAGGAGCTCTTCTTGTTCCAAGCATATTGAGATTAAATATATCTTTGCTAGAGAGGAAGTAATCTAGTTTTAGATTTGTGTTGAGTACGTTTCCACAAAACATATGTTGCCTTATCCACTAACAAAAGGTTTAGCTCCAAAAGTGTTTAAGGAGCATGTGACTCATATAAATTTATTGGAGTTTTGTTGTATTGAGTTATTGGCAATTTCGAGTATGTGCATGTTGTGAACACTATTTATCTTGTCATGTATATCATTGTGCCACATTTTGTTGATCATGGCATAAATATCATAATGCGAGACACTCATATTAAGTCTCAATGGGGCTAGCTTCTTGTTGAATAAAGTGTGTTAATGATGTCTTTGTGTTTTTTCTTTTTTTGGATAAGTGTGTTATTTTTGTATCACACTTGCATTCTAATACCTGTGTCATGTATTTGTAAGCACTTGATTATGTTTCATGGATCTCTTGTCGATGTATTGTTTATATAAGTAGGTACTTGTAAACATATTATGGACTGGGTTGTTTTTTGAGATGTTTTCTCACATCTAATATATATATATATATATTTTTTGATGACTTGTGTCGTCAAAGTGGGAGAATGTTATATTTATTTATTATTTTTATGTAGACTAACATAGTAATGAAATATGTGAGTATGGGCCTTTAGAGAACTCGTAGATGCTTCTTCATACATTAAAGCAGCAAACAATTTTATCTAATCAACCAAAACATAACACTCATCAGACTCAATAAAGAAACAAAAATTTTTAGCAATGAACATTCCTATGCTACTATTGTCAAGCTCTGTTCAATGCCAAAACTAAAAGACACTATTTCAGTATTTTATTTTTGCATTTGACTCTCTCTCTCTCTCTCTCTCTCTCTCTCTCTCCTCTTCTTTTGAGTCTCTGTGGGTTGAGAGGAAGATAGAGACGAAGAAGTCTAAAAAGACCCCTAAACCTATGTGAAAGAAAATCTCTAACAACTTAGACCCATTAGCAAATACAATGAAAATCCAGCACTCACTACCTACAAACCCACACACCATCAATTTTGTCTCAAAGCACTCGTGTGCTTTCAATTTCATTGTCACACATTGTTGACTTGCAACTTTTTGGAGTGCAGTTTTTTGGGTTTGAGACCCATGCACTGTCTATGTGCATCTTAGAGAGAGAGAGAGAGAGAGAGAGGGGTTTGCTGTAGGCTGACCGGAAGAAGAATTAAGTAAGGAGAGAAAAAAAATTATTTAAAGATAAAGTATTGAGTCTGATGTAAATGTATCTACAATTAAATTAGTTAGAGCAACCGCATTAATCCGTGCAAAGTTTCTGTCTCCAAAATATCTCTGACACTCTATCTCTTTATTTTCCACCTTCTTCTTGTTTCTTGTTTCTTTTTTTTTTTCTTTTCCTTCTCCTTCTTACATCTTCGGCATCTTCATCTTCTTCTTCTCATTCTCATTCTTCTTCTTTTTCTTTTTCTATTTGAGTTTGATTATGGCTGGTGATTTTGGGTTTGCAATTTTGGTGGTGATTTTGGGCAGTTTTTCTACTACATGGATGGTGGTTTTGGGGCTCTCCATTGATTGCTGCTGCTACTACCTCTTCTTCTTCAACACCTTGTTCTTCTCATCGATCCACTTGCTGATCCAAGCACCAATCCACACTCTCTGTCTCTTTTGGTGTGTCCGTGTGTAGGTGTGTTTGGTTTTGTGGTGTCTGGGTTTGATTTTTGATTTTGTGTCTGTGGGAGTGTGTGTATCAGAGGAAGAAGAAGATGATGAGGGTGTTGGTTTTGTAGATTGATAGGCCACAAACATATTGACCCCTTGTGATTAAATTTATTAATTAATTAGCCAAGTTATTAATTAATTAATTTAACATGCAAACGCGTGGTAACACAAACAAATTACCAATAAACTAATTATGCAGTGGAAAATAAATAACACGGTCATTTGTTTATAAATGGGGAAAACCTAACAGCAAGAACTCCACCGGGTGATTTTCAGGTCACCACTCTCAAAATTCCACTATTATCACAACAAGTGGTTACAAGTAAAGGAATCCCAAGTACCTTACCAACCTACAGTTGAACCCTTACCCCAATACCCAATTGGATTTTTTCTGTAGTAACAGTTTCCCTTTTTGATGCACGGCTCCCAAGTACGTGACTAACCAATGTGCGGATCCCAGTACGTAACTTTAATCACAAACTAGAAAGAGTTGTTGGTTGCAAAGTTCTTTAGTTCATCCACAATGAAGATCAAGAAGATGCTTGGTCACAAAACCCAAAGGTGCACATACATAGCAAATTCTTGAGAAGAGATGAACTAGGGCATAACTTTGTCTCCGATCACAATTTGCTTGAACAGAGTTTGCTTAATGCTTGTCTAACTTATGTACACTTTGATGACCCTTAAAACAATCCTTTTATATGCCTAGGGTTAGAAGAAAAAAGGGCCAAAGACACATCCACGGATCCAAGAAATCAAATCAGAAATTTTGATTTTATAAACCCCGACAGATAGAAAGTATCGAGAAGCTGTCGAGCAGGTGTCGAGCTTTAATGACTGTGCACTTCTTCATCTTGTTTCTTGGACAGACTTGATGACTTCAACACTTGATCTTGAAATCTTATTTCTTGAAGTATTAAAAACACCTAGAACTGCCCAATTACAAGTTGAGTGTGTTTTGTCAAAAGATTAACCAATTACATAAAAGAATGACATATGTTCTTAACAAATGAAACACATATGTTCTAACAATCTCCCCCTTTGACAATCCGTGACAAAACCACAACAAACAAATGAACATATGAGAGGAGTCATAAATCACTCAACTCATATTCACTTGTTGAATACAATAAAATCTATCCTAACACAAACTCTTGAAAAACTTTACAAGAAAAGAGTTTATGACAAGTAGACTTTGACAACCTGTATTTCTGAAAAACTTTAAATAAAACTGATCAAGGCATCTTAGTGTGAAACAGAAATAATAGATTGCATACAAGTAATAAGAAAAATGTGTATAAAGATAGAAAAGAAACAACACATGTAGAGGTAGGTGAAAGAAACATACATTCACATATAGAGAAAATAAGTACAATGTATGCAAAAACTGGTCAAAATACCTAATGTACAAGAACAATGTATCTAATAAGGTAGAAAAGAAAAAAGATAAAAAGATACATCATATCCTCACTGCATCCCTCATATCAGCACTCTCTCCCTAACAAAAAGTCCTACACTAGCTCTCCCCCTAAGAATGACTACTTTCAATATTCAAAACTACTCCCCCTTTTTGTCACGAGTGACAAAGGGTGTGTCAAGTAGACATCTCATCGATAGAGCTAGCATCCCCATCATCATTTGAAGCATCATCGCCATCACCATCATCATCATCATCATCCTCAGCATCAGAATTAGAAGCCACTAGAGGAGGTGGAGGAGGAGAAGCCTTAGGAGCAAAGCCACTCATAGTCGTTTACCGTCGTACAATACGACTGACACAAACGTTCACTTGATAAAACTAAGTAGAGAGTGTATCAAGGCAAGCATCCATGCATTACAATTGCGCTATGATGTCTCCAAGTGATACATTACCAATGGAAGTGGAGGGAGTGGATGTGGATGGAGCTGAACGAGATGGAGCCGGACGGGAGGGAGGAATGGAATCAGGCTGTCGCGACCTACACTACGCTGCACTACATTTTACGGTAGCGGTATCTATGGCATAAATGTGTGTAAAGTAGTTGGACATAGGAAAAGGGACAGAAAAATGGCGTAAGATCCTCATGATAGCGGAAGGAAAGATGAGCTTATCACGAGATGCCGAATCTAAATGAACATCTATAATAGAGAGAAAGATGAGAACGAAAGTCTATGGTAAGATGCTCAAGTAGAGCTAACAAAAACCAAGCACGAGGCTCTGTGATGGAGTTACAGTGAGAAAGTGGATAGAGTACAAAAGTCATCACCATGTTCATGAAGCGAGGGCCTTTAGCAAAAGGCTTACATGGTGTATACTAACGCTTACCTTAGTTAGCGGGTGCTCACAAAAAGCAATCATGAGCTCATCTTTGGACACAGTCCGCAAACTCTCACAACTAGGATAGTCAGGATGCTCTACCCTCGGAACACGAAGCACATCCGCAACAAGCTGCGATGTGACAGCAAAGCGCATACCTTGAATGCGAGTAAAGAAAAGAGGTACTGAACGATCAATCCCGTACATGTTGGAGTAAAACTCTTGAATAAGCACAAGCGGACAAGTGACCAGGACGTCACACAGTGACTCCCATCCCCGACTGTGAATGACAGAAGGAAGGTCAGTGTCAGCGAAGTTTGCCAAAATGACTTGGCATTCCGAATGAACACCTCGTTTAGAGAAGTTTTCCGAGAAAGCCTTACGAGCATCCTCATCACGGAACCGAATGTTAGAAGGAGTAGGATTAGAAGATGAAGATGTCCTAGAACGTAGAGGGTTTTAGGACAGAGCAAACTTACATTTAGGTGCCATAGACACAACTAACATAAACAGAGAGAGAGAGAGAGAGAGAGAGAGAGAGAGAGATAATCAGAAAAGTCCCAAGCAATTCAAATATATCAAATATATTGAAAAGAGAGTACATATGCATGGGGAATGCATGAACATGTGACATGCAAAAGAAAATACATCATGGGCTCAGCCCAATCCAAACTTATAGCATACAAACAAATTGCACACATCTAAATGCATGAAAATACTGTTATAATGCTAATGTGATGCAATGCATGAGATTTTAAACACATGTAAGTGAAAACCCATCCCAAAATTTCAATAAACACTCATCAATTTTGAAAAATCCCAAAATTTTTCAAAAATCCCAAAACCTAGGTTTCAAATCATGAAATACATGAAAAATGAAGAGATAAGAGAGCATACGAAGTGATTTGAAGCAAATAAAGCCCGAAAATCACGTGGATTAAAGGTTTTGAGTGAGAGAAGAGTGTTTGGGAGAGAAAAGAGAAAGTCTATTGAGGGAGAGATCGAGAAAAGTGAGAACCGGATCGCATGAGGAGCTTATATAGAGTCTTCAATAAATCTTGATAGCTAAGGTGTCGAGAGGTGTCGAGACATCTATCGAGGAAGGTGTCGAGAAAATGAATGTCGACAGCTACAAGTGTCGAGAGGTATCGAGGAACAAGAATCACCTGATTATGAATTGAAGTTCGATCGATCCACCAGGTGTCGAGAAGCTATTGAGGAGGTAGGAACTTTCTCGATCAATCCACCAGGTGTCGAGGAGGTGTCGGAATTTCGATAAGAAAAAGCTTGAGAAGCTAGATAGATAGCTAGGTATCGAGGAGGTGTCGAGCTTGCTTTTAAAAACAGTTTTTCGAGAAGTGAAAAACACAAACATGAATGCAATCCAACATGCAACTCAACCAATGATCCAATCAACATATTTAGCCCTCAAAATTATCTCTTAACAGAAATTTTAAGCACATGGATCCTCAAAAACACACACACACACACACACACACACACATACTAAACAAGTCTAACCAATTTTATATTTCAAAAATAAGTCAAGACAGTTTAGTGAGCATACATTAGCACATGTAAAATCTTGTGATGGCCAAATCACATTGTACCTGCACATGTATTAAGAGTAGCAAAGAATATTGCGTGTTGTGTGTGAAAAATATCGCAAGATTGTATATGTGTATGCATGTTATGACGATTTGAGATATAAAAAAATCACTTTAACTCACACACAATCATAACTATTTGATAAGGATTATCACCTTCGAGGTACATCCTATAACTTCCACATCTCCTAGAATACACGCTTGCAATCATATTTAAAGCATTTTTTTTTTTAAGATGTTAAGCATTTGACATTGCACTTTTGCTATGCCGAAGCATACGAATGTCTTTGACACTGCACTTTTGCTATGCCAAAGCATACAGGTGTCATATTATGATTGGTGGGCAACAGTAATGAGATAGTTATTTATGCCTTTCTCTTAGAATTTTCTAGTCATTCCTATTAAAAAGAGTGATACAAGTTTTAAATTTAAGAGATAACTTAATCTTACTCATCACAAACAAGAGCCACAAAGCTCACTTGCTTAGTTGTGCATAAGAATGTTCATCTAAGTTACAGATGATAAAAAGTTTAGAAAACTTTGTTTCAATGGCCATCCAAGGTACACAAGTACCAAAGTACACAAAACACACACTGTTTTTGTATTTTTCTAATTTTTCAATTTTTTTATATATTTTTATATGAAAAACAAAATAAAAAAAACTGAAAAACAAACAAGTAAAAACATGTTAAACAAAGCAAAGCATAAAACTAGATTGACTCAAAATAAATGCAAAACACACAAGTAATGCAACAAACAAAAACAAGAAGATAGAAGAAAGTGATAAAATCACTTAGAGTCCTTTTTCTTCCACACCTTGGAAGAACCTTTCCTTTGATTAAACCCTTGAACTGGCATTGAGGGGAAAGAATTAAAATCGTTCAAGTTCAAAAGAAACATGAGAGCTTTGAGAAGATTAACAAGAGGAGCAACAGAGGATTGAAGCTTGATAGGTCACAAACTGAATGACCCTTGTGATTAAACCAATTAATTAATTAGCCAAGTTATTAATTAATCAATTTAACATGCAAATACGTGGAAGTACTAACAAATCACCAAAAACTAAATATGCAGCGGAAATTAAAAGACACGGTGATTTGTTTACGAATGGAAAAAAATCTTGCGACAAAAACCTCATCAGGTGATTTTTAGGTCACCACTCTCGAAACACCACTATTATCAAATCAAGCGGTTACAAGTAAAGGAATCCCAAGTACCTTACCAACCTACAGTTGAACCTTTACCCCAATATCCAATTGGACTTGATCTGTAGTGACAGTTCCTTCTTTTGATGCACGGCTCCCAAGTACGTGACTAACCAATGCGCGAATCCCAGTACACAACTTCAAACACCAACTTAGAATGAGAGGTTGGCTACAAAGTTCTTCAGTTCATCCTACACGATAAAGATTAGGAAGATGTTTGGTCATAAAACCCTTTGGTGCAAATACACAGCAACTTCTTCAGAGAAGATGAACTAGGTCAAGAACTTCGTCTTTGATCACAAATTGCTTGAACAGAGTTTGCTCAATGCTTGTGCAACTTGTGTACAATTTGACGGCTCTTAAAACAATCATTTTATATGTTTAGGATTAAGAGAAAAGAAGACCCAAAAGCATATTCATGGATCCCAAGAGATCAGATCAGAAAATCTGATTTTATAAATCTCGACAGATAGCAGGTGTTGAGTTTTAATGATTTTGCACTTCAGCTTGTTTTTCTTGGACAGATTTGATGACTTCAACACTTGATCTTGAAACCTTATTTCTTAAAGTATTAAAAATACCTAGAACTACCAAATTATAAGTAAAGTGCATTTTGTCAAAGGATTAGCCAATTTACATAAATAAGTGACATATGTTCTTAACAAGTGAAAACACATATGTTCTAACAAAGCTGATTTTGGCTTCCAGATGCGATCATACCGTTGCTTTGTTGAGTGGCTAACCACTTGTAGCAATTTGGTTGTGTATGACCAGCAGCTCCACAATGGTGACAGATATGCTGTTTCTTCTGTTTAGGCTTTTGAGAATTAGCCTTCTTAGCCCTAAGGTTTTTAACATCTTTCTTATTCTACTTAAGGGGTGCTCTTAAGATAGATTTATCTTTGTCTAAGTTCTCACTAGCTAATTTAGTTTTAACATCAGTGTTCGCAATTTCAGTATTATTAGTAGGAGAAACAAACACAGTAGTACTAGTAGAAGCAGTATTAGAGGAAGAAAGACCATACCCTAAACTTGTTCTATCCAAAGCAGATTTCTAAATGCTGAGCATCTTATCAAGTTTTGCACTTGAAGTCCTCTCTAATTGAGCTCTGACTTGAAACAGCCTCGCTTCAAGCTTCTTGGTTTTCTCAGCCAAGAAATTGTTCTCAAATCTCAGTGCACCAATTATTTGATTAGCTTCATCAAACTTTGTGGAAAACTCTTTATGATCAAGTTCCACATCACTGAGCTTTTTGATGGCCAGTCTATATAGTTTCTCATGCTTCTCAAAGAGCTTGTAAAGCTTCTTATAGGTTGTATGGATATCATCTTGATCATCCATCTTTTCACACTTAGAATCTACCAATTCTTCTTCTTCTTCCACGTCTTCAACAATCCTTCAGTAGGATTGACTATGGCAATGAAGGCATTTAAAATTCCGTCATCCTCATTGTCGGAATCATCTTTAGGCTCAATGTCACTCAAGGTTGTAGCAAATGCCTTACTCTTCCCAATGCTCTTGAGATATGAGGGGCATTCTTATTTCATGTGATCGAATCCATGACATCCAAAACCCTTTGGTCCTACAGGAACAGTGTACTGATCGCCATCCTTAGCATCATTTTTCCCTTTGTCTTGGCCCTTAGACTAAAAAGAACTGGATTTTCTGCTGTCCTTATCGAAGCTCCTCCCATTGGCATTCTTCATAAACTTCTTGAACTACCTTGTAATGTAGGACTTCATCTTGGAATCTTCATCATCAGAAGACTCATTTGTGTCACTACTTTTTGCCTTCAAGGCCATGCTCTTGCCTTTACCCGACTTGCCAATCCTAGATAATCCTAGCTCGTAGGTCTGCAAGTTTCCAACCAGCTCAGTCAAAGGAATCTTGTCATATCCTTTGATTCCTCTATAGCAGTAATCTTCTCATAGAATCTCTCGGGTAGAGATCATAGCATTTTCCTCATAATCTTGGGTTCAGGAATGGTTTCCTTAAGATTGAAGGTTGAGTTCACTATGTCCTTGAGCTTGGCATAGAACTCATCGAACAACTCATCCTCCTCCATCTTTATTTCTTCAAAGCTTGTAGTAAGTCTTTGAAGCTTTGAATCCTTGACAGCCTTTGTACCTTCATAGGTTGTCTAGAGGATGGTCCATGCTTCCTTTGCAGTTTCTGTGGAGGATATTTTCTTAAACTCCTCATTGATGACTGTACTAAATAAGGCATTCAACGCTCTGCTGTTGAAGTTTGCCGCCTTGATCTTAGCTTCATCCCAATCGGCTGGCGCTTCTTTGGTTTGGTCCAGCCAATCTCCACAGCTTGCCACACCTTTTCATCTAAAGACTGCTGGAATGCTCTCATGCGTACTTTCTAGTATGCATAGTGCTATCAAATAAAGGAGGTATGATTAATGACTGTCCTCTATCCATGACAAACAAGAGTCAATGAATCAACACAACAAAGATTAAACCTAATTAGAGTGTGCCTGCTCTGATACACTTGATAGGCCACAACCGTATTGATCCCTTGTGATTAAATTTATTAATTAATTAGCCAAGTTATAAATTAATCAATTTAACATACAAACACATGGTAGTACAAACAAATCATCAATAAACTAATTATGTAGCGGAAAATAAATAACATGGTGATTTGTTTACGAATGAGGAAAACTTGACAGCAAAAACCCCACCGGGTGATTTTCAGGTCACCACTCTTGAAACTCCACTATTATCACAACAAGTGGTTACAAGTAAAAAAATCTCAAGTACCTTACCAACCTTCAGTTGAACCCTTACCCCAATACCCAATTGGACTTGTTCTGTAGTGACAGTTTCCCTTTTTGATTCACGGCTCCCAAGTACGTGACTAACCAATGCGTGGATCCCAGTACGCGACTTCAATCACCAACTAGAAAGAGTTGTTGGCTGCAAAGTTCTTCTGTTTATCCACGATGAAGATCAAGAAGATGCTTGGTCACAAAACCCAAAGGTGCACATACACAGCAACTTTTTCAGAAGAGATGATCTAGGACATAACTTTGTCTTCGGTCACAATTTGCTTGAATAGAGTTTGCTCAATGCTTGTGCAACTTGTGTACACTTTGATGGCCCTTAAAACAATCTTTTTATATGCCTAGGGTTAGAAGAAAAGAAGATCCAAAGACACATCCACGGATCCCAAGAAATTAGATCAGAAATTCTAATTATATAAACCTCGACAGATAGAAGGTGTCGAGAAGCTGTCGAGCAGGTATCGAGATTTAATGACTGTGCACTTCTTCAGCTTGTTTCTTGGACAGACTTGATGACTTCAACACTTGATCTTGAAACCTTATTTTTTGAAGTATTAAAAACACCTAGAACTACCCAATTACAAGTTAAGTGCGTTTTGTCAAAGGATTAGCCAATTACATAAAAGAATGACATATGTTCTTAACAAGTAAAACACATATGTCCTAACATAGATGGAGAAGAGAGAGAAAAAAAAGAGCAAAATTAGAAATTATTAAAATAATGTATAGAAGAGCTACAGTAACCGTGCATATATGCATGGTTACTGTAGCACTTGTGCATTTATGCACAATTTTACACCTGTGGGTGTTTTTTTGGTCAAAATGTGTAAAATGAGTTACTTTTTGTATTTTGCAAGATTATCCATAAACTGATGCGGTTGCTCTTAAAGTAACATTTTAGAAGAAATTTGACTAAAGCACTAGTAGCAAGCCTTCTATGAATGCTCTTATTATGTGTCTTTTATTTGTAGACCCATAATGAGATGGACCAATATTTTGCACACAAGGAGAAGCTCCTACATCGCCCTTAAAACATAACAATTAGTCTATTTTGATTGTTATGCGCTCTCTTCATTATGTGGTCTAGCGTAGAAGGTAGTACGTTGCTCCTCTCACATACACTGAATTGATCTTGCAACCACCATTATTTTTTAAATCAAACTCTTTTCTTTAGGACTTTAATGGAATTTCTTCTCTAAATAATCCTACATGCTATGTTTTCATTAAGTATATTAGAGTAATTTTTAACAAGGAATTCATGCTTTTGGCTTCCTTCGCCATTAGTCTTGGTATGTGGGGCACAATCTTTAGGCTAGTGACCAAACAAATTGCATTTGGTATACTTCTTTGGAATCCAATGATACTTTATACCAACCAGAAAACTCCCTAATTTTCTATATTCTAGTTTAGAGCAACTCATCTTTTCCTCCATGAACAGAAAATGCCAATATTCATCTTGGCACAAGATGGGCAATACATTAGTTAAAGGCTCATATGAATTATTGGGCATAGAACCATCCTTATTAATCTCATTGTGGATTTTTTTTCATTGTAGGATCCTCCAACCCAACAAACTCAACCAGATGTGCCACATTGAAATCCATGACAACCGATTTCTCCGTGTCCCTTTAAGTTTTCTTAATACATCCACACATGCACATCGCTCATCTTCCCCCCTAAATAGGGTCTCCAACATCCCTTGTTGGTGAACATGGTAAATCTTCCTCAAAATGAAAGGAAACCAACAATTCACCTACGAAGACACCCAAACTCATACCTAATTTCACAACATACTTGCTTGTTAACTTGTGAATGGATTATAAGGGTTACACATGGGACTACCAAGGGTAAAACTGTGCAAAAGTAGCTTGTGTGTAAGATGTGTGTAATAGACATATGTGTAATAAACATTACCCTTTTGGGGAAATGTTTCGCATATCACAAATTTCTGTGCAAAAGTGTTGTATGTGCAAGGTGTGTGCAACAAGCATTTGTGTAATAAACATTTCCCTTTCCTAAATTTGTGAACTTAGGTACACTAATTACAAGGTGGCCCTTAAGCATGTTGTGGATTTAGGTGTGTCTTGAGTTTTCCATCCAATTTCTATCCTCAACATAACATTAGAGTCTTAGTTACAACTTTCAGCTCTAACCATAGGGGCAAAACTATGCATAACATAGGGGGGCCATGGCTCACACAAAAATTTTTAGAAGTTGATTTATAGTGGGTTAAAAATAGGAAATATCATCATCATCTTCTTCTTCTTCTTCTTCTTTTTTGTAAGACCCCCCCACCCCTCTCCTTCTCCAAGAAAATAATTGCCCTCACCCTATTTATGACTTTTTCATGTCTATCTCTTACTCTCTCTCCTTCCCAATTTGACACCAATTCTTTTTGAGTTTTGACTGTTATTGTTTATCTTTTTTAAAGAAGTTTCAACATCTTTTTCTAAAAATTTTTACAACTTTCATTTCCCTCTCCTATAACTTAAGAGTTTGTTTGGTCGTGAGTATGGAAAAGTGGGAAAATAAAAAATGGTGAGAGTATGGAAAAGTAGGGGATAAAAAATATTTAGTTTTCCCTTGATGTGTGTTTGGTTCGAGGAATGAAAATCTGTTTTGTGTGGTTGAGGAGAAAAGTGGGATGATATAAAATGTAATTTATATAAATTTACTCTTATACCCTTTTACATAATATGTAAAATATATTTTCTTTGTACTCATTAAATAAGAAGAAAATATTAATTATTATTAATTAAAATTAATAAAATAAAATTATATATAATATATTATATTAATTATTATTATTTTGTACTCATTATATTATTTTCCTTTGTTATTTATACTATTAATAATAGGATTCCTTGTTTGGATTTTATTATTTTGCATACTAAAATATCCTCACACAAATTCTTAAACTCTCTAAAATGCCCCTATCTTTTAGTTAAATAATTTTAAATTTAAAAACACAAACAGGTTAAAAGAGTAATTTACTTTTTTTTTTAAATCCTAAATTTTATGATTTTTCCTTATCTTCTCCAATTTGAATTACCATTTTTTTTATTTTAAATTCAAATTTTCAAACTTTTATCAAAACTCACATAGAAAAAGATCCTAAAAATTAAGATACTATCTCCATCTCACTTTTAAACATTATGACACCCAAAATAAAAAATAAAAAAGACCATCATCGCACGCCCAAAGCACGTGTAATAAGGCTAGTTATATATAATATTATATATGTTATATTGCTGGAAAAAAAAAAAAAAAAAAAGAATTGAAAAAGAACAAACCTAGACAGGTTGTTTCACGTGGTTGAGGTTGTGCTAAAGAAACAAAAGAGAAGCAAGAGAGAGATACCTGATATGTCTTTCATGTGCTGGAATGTAGGTGAGACTCATTAAATTAGGGCAATTTGGTAATTGGGTAGGCAACAGGCTTTTCATGCCTATGATGGATTTTTTGTGGACCCGGGCGGAAAATGCCTGGCCCTACCAAAAAATATCCTCTCATTCTCTTCTTACCAAACACCCACTTCTATTTTCTCTTATTTATTTTCTATTAACCTTATTCCACCTCCAACTAAACATACTCTAAAAGTCTTCTCTTTTGCTCAATGTTCTTCTCTTGGCTTACCTGGTGCTCTCCTTTACAAATATCTAATTTGGCTCTCTTCAATACCTATCTTTAGCTTACCAAATACCATTTAAAAGTGGTATGAAACTCTGAATAAAAAATTGGCATTGACAGCATAGTGTTTTTATTTGAAAGTAAAATTTATTTTTCTCAGTTTTTCTCCCTTTCTATTTCTATTTGTTTATGTTATAATTTATGGTTTTTTTCTTTAATTTTTTCAACCAATGGGTAGGCTTTATTCACTATTTTTGTCTAGAATTCCATATTGGCTTCTACTGAAATTTGTGTGTTTGAAATTTGGAGAAGCAAATCTTGAAATTGATGAATGAGTGTGAAAATTCAAAATTACTTATATGAGAGCCACTTCCTAATTGTTATTGCAAATTTAATACTTTGGAATTAAAATTGTAAGACTTAAAAATAAAAAATAAAAGCCCTATTCATGAAGACGTATGTATGTATGAATGTATTTGATACTTGAGTTTTTATTGAGTTACGAATTAATACGAGACTATAAAAGTATAAATCTATAATACATGTTTAGCTCCTCTAGTATTAACGGCACAGTACAGAGTAACTATTCGATTCCACAATCTCAAGCTTTTCATGTTCTTATTTTCACAAAAACATGAGAAAAACTCACCTCCACTTCGGGGTTTCCACAAGCCCGAAACGAAATTCCACTTTCCCTATCACTCCTAAGTCCTAATCTTTCTGTTTCTCGACTTGATACTTCAACTCCTCGACCCGAACCACGAGCTTGGTGACCGAGTACAAAAGCCAGTAAAAGAGCAACGCCGAAGCGATCAAAATCCCATTCCTCTGGCTCTTCATGACAGACTTATGGTGGCGAAGATGCTCTGCATGAGTGCAAGCATTAAGGGACACACATGAAGGTCTCATTTCGTACTTCCAGTAAATGTCCAAGAGCAAAAAGAGGCAGAATGGGATCACTGAGAAGAAGGGTTTGAGGAGAGCTTTGGTGACAGAGATAAGGCCCTTGCGGAGAGGTTCGAGGCCTGGGAGGGTCAGCAGGAGGATCATTATGGCCTCTGCAGCCGCAGCATAGCCTAGGACTACCCATTCCAGTGCCATTTTGAAGTTTTTAGGTAGAGAGAAGAAAAGGCGTAGTTGATTTTCTGGGAATGTAAGAGATTAGTGGGCAGTGGAGAGTGTTTGATGGGGGAGCTTGACTCAACTATGAAGGAGTTGAGAGGGCTTTAATAAGGGAATGGGTTGTTGGAATTGCTGCGTTTTCTATGACTTTTTGGGACAACGGGACTGTTATGTATATGCAGGGAAAATGACTTTTTTCTTAGCACTGAAGGAATGCTTTTCGCAAGTGAGACTATAGGAAGAAGCGAGGAATTTTTGTCATGAATTTCTTCGTGTGAGAGCAAAGAAAACAAAAAGATTTTTTTTTTGGTAAATTACAAAATTGATCCTTATCTTTGACACCATATTTCAATTTAGTCTCTAACATTTCAATTATATCAATTTGATCCTTAACCTTTCACTGCTGTGTCAATTTAGTCCATGCCATTATTAAAAATTTATTTTTTTCCATATCAACGGACACCTGTACTGCCACATCAGTTTTAAAAGAACCCAAATTAAATCTGGAACATGTATTTTTCTAAAATCCAAAATCCCTAGTAACTCATCTTTGTCTCTTCTTCATTCTTCCTCTCTCTCTCTCATTAGTCACCACCCAAAAAGCATGATTATATGATTGTCGGTATGGTTGGAAGATGTAAAAGGATATATGTAGCCAATCTCAATTCCTCAAGATTAAGGCTTAGTTTCCAAGGAATTGGATTTGAAAATGATACGCTAACATATGCCTGGGCGGGGAAAGTAGAGTTGATTTATGATTTTTTTCTCCTTTAATGCAAATAGTGTTTTTTTGAAAGTATTTTATAAATGAACCACTACAAGATATAGTGCATCTTACTTGATTTCTTTTTGGAGGATGCCATAAGATCACCCACATTCGTTTTCTTTTTTAATGATGCGAAACTTTTCCTGAGATTTACCGGCGCTATATAGAGAAGCAACTATGTACAGATGCAGGGTTTGTTGGTACTCTAATTCATCTTCTTTGCCGCAGCAGACGAAAAATGGAAAAAGATAAAGGTCAGTAGCAGTCTAAGATAGAGATGAGTGGAGACTAACAAGAAAGAGAGAGGGAGAAGAGATGGAGAAAGTTAGGGATTTTGGATTTTAGGGAAATAATTCAGATTTAATTTGGTTTTTTTTAATTGACGCGGCAATTAGGTGTTGTTGTCAAAAAAAAAAAATATTTAAGTGTTTGTCACGTCATCAATTTCCATCTAAGAAATAACGGCGGAGACTAAATGGACACGGTTCTAAAAGGTTGAGGACCAAATTGATATAACTGAAAGGGTAGGCACTAAATTGAAATATGGTATAAAGGATAAGGACCTACTTTATAATTTACCATTTTTTTAAAATATCCGTGAGACATAAGCAAGAGACATAAAATTGGATTTTTTTTTTTTTTTTTTTTTAAGAAGAGGCTTTTGGGTGTTACAACCACATAGAGTTGTTGAATTTGATCTAAGTGAAGATTTTAAGTGAGTTTACATAAATTCCAAAAAATAAATATTACTATATTTGATGTGGATTTCAAATTAGGCATAAGCTAAAGAGGATATTGTAATTGATTCAATAATAACAAATTATGCATTTTGGCTTGGTAATTTGGTGATAATATTTTTTGAAAATTAATTAAAACTATTAGTTTATTTTCTTAATTCATACAACACTATATTGGAATCCAACAAATATTATTCGAGCCCATGGTGGTGTAAAATAAGGTGGCAAAGTCATCATGGTCCCTTTCACTAGAACGAGCGAGGACTAATCTTTTTCACAATTGAAGTGAGGACAGGGTGCATGTACTTGGAGCCCCTCAAAAGTATAAATCACATAAGGCAAGCCATAAAGCTCACACAAACAATCCTGGAAAAAGCTCATAGGCAAGGGGGAGTTAGTAGGACTTGTTCATTACCAACATAGACACAATGATTCATGTGTGAGTGGGAGATTGTAAGATATAAACGTGTAAGTGTAGTCCTATATTGAATAATAATGAAAAATTGGAGTAGTTTATATAATATAGTTGGGACAAAATGGGCTTCTACCCTTTTTGGGAAAATTATATACAGGAATGCCCCCCTTCCCAAACTAAATAGGGAAATGCCCTTCTTTTAAAACTCGATTTTTGATAAATTGAGTTAGACCCTATTGTGGCATTTTTAAAGAGTTTATAGTGATGTTTTTTAACTCGACTTTAATGAAATCGAGTTATAGGCAATGAAATCAACCTATAGTGGCGATTTTTTTTTTTTTTTTAACCTATAACTTGATTTCTTTGAAGTCGAGTTAAAAATCGTCACTATAGGTCCTTAAAACGTCATAGTAGGCTCCTTAAAACATCACTGTAGGGCTTCAGAAATTTTTTTTTCTAACTCAATTTATCAAAAATCGAGTTTTAAAAGAGAAGTATTTTCCTATTTAGTTTGGAAATGAGGGCATTTCCTTATATAATTTGTCCGAAAATGGCAAAAGCCCATTTTGTCCAATATAGTTGGGCCCAAACTTTTAGGCTTATGTTTTTAGGTTTAGTGTTGTTATATATTGTTATATTAACCATTCAATTGGAGAATCCCCAAAATAAAGTCTCCCCAACAATAATTATTATATGAGAGGCTTTGAATTAACTGTTTGATTTTCTGACAATTACTTCCTCATTCTAAGCAAAAAAAAAATCTCTAAATAGAGCTTTCTCTTGCTACCATATTGTTTTTTATTATCTTGGTAACCAACTTTGATTTTCTAACAATTACTTTCTCATTCTAAGCAAAATTTTCTCTCTAAATAGAGCTTTCTCTTGTTACCATTTTCTTCAATGACTAACAAATTAATTTATGAACAAGCTCTAAATGAAACGCTGAATTTAATTAATATTTTTTTGCTTTTTTATACTTAGTTACTGCCCCAAAAAAGGAAAATGAATAATAAAGATGCACAAAGACTTCAAATTGAAACAATTTCATAAATTTGAGGTTTTAATTGTTAAAATTAAAAACTCAAGACTTAATCTAAACTATATTATTCTTAGATGCATTCATTTCAATGTATTAATATGGTTTAAAGAATTTATTTCAAAGTTTAAAAGTTACTAATCTCTTATCATCTTAATATTTTATAAACATAAACAATATAAAGACAATTTCCAATCAAGAAGTTACCTTTTTATTCATTTTAGTGACATTATATATATTATTTACAAACATTGTATAAGTGTTACTTTTACATAATGGTACACTACCTAATAAATTTTGATAGGGAAAATTAATTTAAACTCCAAATGCAAAGAACATTATTGTTTTTACAACCATTCAAACCATCTACAAAGATGTACAACCTGATATACAGCCACTACTCACTGCAACTCAAATACTAATTAAGTTGTGTTTAGTACGATGGAAAATGTTTTATGACCCTAAAATACTTTCAGATGAGAATATTTTTTGGAAAATAAATTATTTTTAAGTGTTTGGTTGCATTCCAAACAATATTATAAAAAAACATATGACACCAGAGACCACAAACATTAGTGGGGGGAGTGATGGTGGTAGGGTGGCAGATAGTAGAGGGTGAGAAGGAGGTTCGGTTGATAAGTTTTATATAAGGCTGAAAATGGTTTGCTGTTTTCCGTAAATTGTTTTCAACCATAAGTACTGTTATTTTACGGTTAAATAGAAAACAATTTCCGGTTGATCAACATTTACCGTTGCCCCAAACGCCTATAAATGCAGAAAACATTTTCTAGAAATCAATTTCCACACAGAAGTCAAGTCTTGGGCAATACAGAGATCCATGTTCCCACATCAATGGCATTGACATATATCGAATAAGCGACAGTAAGCATGAAAGAAAACGCAACAAGACCATGTCACAGTTCCCAAGACTTTAGAAGACAAAAAGGGAGGATGCAGGCAAAATTGATACATAACTTCAAGTCCCATTGTCTATTACAGTATAGAAAGCAGATAAAATCTTATCAGTTATCTGAGCCTAAAAAATTCTGTAATTACGTTCTTTTTGTTTTCTGCAGGCCCTAGGGTTATCGTTTCTTTTTTGTACAGATGTGCAGTCATCAGTCTTTCTAATCAAGGTAAATATACAAGTAATAATAAAAAATAAAAAAATTGAAAATGCCAATGAGGAATCTGGCTTGCTACACCTCCACAATGATGAGGATGAGTCAAAGCTGACTGATGCAAACCCTTCTTCAGATCGCCTTTGCCTGTAAACGAGCAAAAGATTAAGATCCACAGGAAGAATAAGGGCCTGGGAAAGCTTGAACCCAATTCTGACAATGATGAATATAAGATTGGGGCTTTGCCTATGACATATCTTGGTATGCCGTTGGGGGCTTCCCACAAGTCCCCCTCTATTTGGAATCCTATCTTGGAAAAAATTAAGCGAAAGTTGGCTGGGTGGAAGAAGCTGTACTTGTCTAAAGGTGGAAGACTGACGTTGCTTAAGAGTACATTAGCTAGCCTCCCTACTTATTATTTATCTCTTTTTACCATCCCTTCTCATGTGGCTAAGAAGATTGAGAAGATGCAAAGGGATTTCTTGTGGGGGGATTCGAAGGCTCATTTGGTAGGGTGGGATAAGGTGTGTGCCCCAAAGGCGAATGGGGGATTGGGAGTAAGGAAAATCACGACTTTCAATAAAGCCTTATTAGGAAAATGGTTATGGTGGTTTGGGGTGGAGGAGACTCGCCTATGGAGGAGGGTTGTAGCTTTGAAGTTTGGGGAAGAGTGGGGGAGTTGGTCTTCCAAGGTGGGTAGGGGTGCCCACGGGTGCGGTTTATGGAGAAGCATCCGAAAAGGCTGGAAGGTGTTTTGTAAATGCACTCACTTTGAGGTAGGGATGGGAGATAGAGTGAAATTCTGGACGGATCGGTGGTGTGGGGAGTTACCACTCCATCTATCCTTCCCGATGGTGTATGGGATTGCTTATAATAGAGAGGCATCTGTGGCCTCGTCTCTTGAAAGATTGGGGACTGGGGCTCAGAGAAGCTGGAATGTTCGTTTACTCAGGGAACCAAATGATTGGGAGTCGGGAGAGGTGGAGGATTTCCTCCGTACCTTAGGCTCAAATTTACCTCAATCTGAGCACGGAGACCGTATGAGGTGGAAGTTGTCAAAGAAGGGGAATTTTAATACTCGCTCTTTCTATAATAAGCTTCGTTGTCCCTCATCTATTATCTTTCCTTGGAAAGGTGTTTGGAAGGTTAAGGCTCCTCCGCGCGTCTCTTTCTTCGTTTGGAGTGCTGCTTGGGAGAAGATTCTTACTGGGGATAATCTGCAGGGTAGAGGCTTTGATTTTGTTGACTGGTGCATTATGTGTCGTTGTAATGGGGAATCGGTAAACCATTTACTACTCCATTGCGACAAAGCTTATCAGCTGTGGAGCTGGGTTTTCAGATCTTTTGGGATCAACTGGGTTTTGCCATGCTCGGTTGCAGATACTCTTTTTGGTTGGTGGAACTGGCTGGGAAAGCACTCTTCTAGTGTTTGGAATTTAGTTCCTCCGTGCCTAATGTGGTGTATTTGGAGGGAATGAAACTGGCGCACTTTTGAGGACTTGGACAAATCCGATGACCAGCTGCTCGCTTTTTTTACTGGTTCCCTTTTTGATTGGTCTAGGGCCTGGGGACTCACCTCTAGTGATTCTCTCCCTATGTTCCTAAATTCCCTTCTTTGTACTTAGTTTTCTGTTGACTGTTGTTTGTTTTGTTGTTTTTTCTTGTTTGTTTCCCTCTCTGTATTCTTTGTTCTGCCTTATGTTGTTTGCATGAGGTAGCCTCTTGAATATACTCTCTCTTATCAAAAAAAAAAAAAAAAAGAAATGGCAGTGATACAAACTGTTCTTGATGTTTGCTATCTCAGTACACATCTATTTTGGGGGGCTTTTTATTTTTTGAATTTTCTTTAATAAATTTTCCCACTGATAAAAAAAGTGATGGCAGTGATACAGAACGTGCACTTGTTAAGGAATTAGCTTCGCTTAGAGCATCCAGCAGACTTCATTCTGATTCTGCCAATACAAATGGTAATGTCATCATATTTCTTAAATTAAGACCTTTTGATTAAGAATAGATTGTAGGTGAACGTTCTGATGAATGTTTATTGGATGGCTGAAGTGAGTTAATATCGAATGTCCATTCAGAATTTTATATGTCTGCTTTATTCTACCTTTTTCAGGGACAATGCATGGTGATTTTGATGAACATAAAATTAGAGACCTTAAAAACCATGCTTCAAGCCCAGGGATCAAAGGTGTTGCATCTTTGTGGAAATCAATTAAGAATTTCTTGGGGTATGTTTCACTGGCCTTTCTTACCATGTATTCCTAGCTTGACTTGCCAATTGGATGTGAAAAACAGTTGAAAGTAAATCACAAAAAGTATATTTAATCAATGAAAAGTGCTAAATTGTTTGGAATTGAGACATCAATAAATAGTAAAGTCATGTTTTAAATAAGAAAGAATTATGATGTACCACATTCTTGTAAAAAATTATGATCTAGTATACTAAGCTAATTTGTTTCTTGAAAATTGATTTATGTCGCTTGATAATCAAGTGATATCTATTACTTGGGATTGAGAAATGTCTATGTTGAAAGTATCTTTACTTCTTTAGGGACTGCAAGTTATGCTAAAAACATACACACGCACTCACGCATGGGTTAGTGCATAAAAGAGGGGTCTTGAGTTTGTTATCTTTTTAAACTCAGGTTATCATTCTTGAAAATGATTTGCTTTTTACTAAATGCGGGAATGTTTATCTTCTTGAGGATTTGAGTGGAATGTTACATAAAAACCTAGACATGGGAGTCCCACAGTCTTAGGCATCTGATTCTGGAAATCCAAGATTCCAAGAATGTGAGTTTTCCTGGAAATTCAAGATTCCACTAACCAAATGACCCCTAGACGATTATGTTGGATGACTAAAAGCCACCCTTTCTAATCTGTTTGACTGATTTATGATTTATTGCTTGAAGCCTATAACCATTTTCTTTCAGGCCTCACCAATACTCAGATTGGTACAAAATAGTATTAAAGTTCTCATGCCCATCCTCCCAACCAACCCCCAGAAGGTCAGTGGGAAACCTGTAACCATAATTAGGCATGGTGATGATCTTTGTATTCAAAAATAGGATTCATCGCGAAAAAATCAATGACATTGATAAATACAATTATCATATGATCTAGAACGAGTTTTGAATTTGCTTGTCCTCTATTAGTCCTTGAACAAATTATTTCGTGGATTGAATTTCACTTGACTGTCTACAGCTCCATTGTGTGTGCTCAGGGTAACTCTCTTTCAATTACGCTTATATTCATCATTGTCAGAATTGGGTTCAAGCTTTCCCAGGCCCTTATTCTTCCTGTGGATCTTAATCTTTTGCTCGTTTACAGGCAAAGGCGATCTGAAGAAGGGTTTGCATCAGTCAGCTTTGACTCATCCTCATCATTGTGGAGGTGTAGCAAGCCAGATTCCTCATTGGCATTTTCAATTTTTTTATTTTTTATTATTACTTGTATATTTACCTTGATTAGAAAGACTGATGACTGCACATCTGTACAAAAAAGAAACGATAACCCTAGGGCCTGCAGAAAACAAAAAGAACGTAATTACAGAATTTTTTAGGCTCAGATAACTGATAAGATTTTATCTGCTTTCTATACTGTAATAGACAATGGGACTTGAAGTTATGTATCAATTTTGCCTGCATCCTCCCTTTTTGTCTTCTAAAGTCTTGGGAACTGTGACATGGTCTTGTTGCGTTTTCTTTCATGCTTACTGTCGCTTATTCGATATATGTCAATGCCATTGATGTGGGAACATGGATCTCTGTATTGCCCAAGACTTGACTTCTGTGTGGAAATTGATTTCTAGAAAATGTTTTCTNACTGTGAAGATAGAACTCCTCAAAAACTGCTAGAATATCTCTTTCCACCACTCTCCAACATTGGTGAAAAAAGGCCATAGAGAAACCGTCTGGACCTGGAGCTTTATCTCCAGCCAACTCGTTGACAGCTAGAAGAATCTCCTCCTTCTCAAACCTCCTTTCAAGCCAGCCCCTCTCTGACTCGATTATCTGATCAAACTCCAAACCTTCCGCAAAAGGCCTCCACTCCTCAGTCTCCTGATACAACTTTTTGTAAAATTGAACCACCTGAGCCGCCACCTCGGACTCCTCCTCAAAAATCACCCCATCCACCTCCAAAATACTTAGATGATTAAACCTTCTATGAGAATTAGCCACCTTATGGAAGAATTTGGTGTTATTATCACCTTCCTTGATCCATAACATTCTTGATTTCTGTCTCCAAGAGATTTCTTCCAACGAGAGAAGTTTCTCTATTTCTGATCTCAACACAACTCTCTCACAAGACTTTGCAGCAGAGAGGCCAAACTCCCCTTCCTTGGCATCTAGCACTTTCAAAGCCTCAAGAAGTTGAGACTTTTTACGCCCAACATGACCAAACTCCGAGCGATTCCACTGAATGATGTCTTCCATCAGAGCCTTCAATTTTTTGGCAAACACAAAGCTGGGAGTGCCAGAGAAAGAATGTCGATTCCACCAAAAATGAACTCTATCAGTGAACCCGTCCGTCTTTAACCACATATTCTCAAACCTAAACGGACTTTTCCCCCTCGCCATTCCCCCTACCTCCACTAGAATAGGGAAATGGTCTGAAACAGGGCGAGGTAATCTCCGTTGGACCACATTCGGATATTGCTCCTCCCAATCATGAGACACCAAAACTCTATCTATTCTAGACATCGAAGGCTGTTCTGAGCCACTAGACATATCACTGCCATTTCCATCCAACTAAATTTCAATTGGGAGGAAGCATCACAAGATAACAGAACAAAATAGGATTATGCAAGTAAAACTTTAACATGTAGATAGACAGCCACTTTATGCTTCCAGTAGGCCTCATATACATTGCAACACAACATCATTCCTAAGGTAATTCTCAGTTTGGCCTTAATATTTATATTAAGAAAATGAGTTTCTTCACAAGCTAATGTCATTGGAGCTAAAAAGCAAGTAGATTTCTAGTTTTATTTAGTCTATTTAATCTACTTGCATTACAACATGCATTCTTTCCATATTTCCACCCAAAATTTCTTGCATGAATATCAGTGATTTAGAAGGCCTTGTAAAGTGGATTTGTATTTATGATGGCATCAATCATCATAACACAGGCAACTTCTGAGAGACAGTGTTGACTGTATAGTTTGCAAAAGTGTTCCTTTGAAAATATAAACACAACCTATAATTTGGTCATCTACTTTCTATATCTTATCCAAAAAAATGAAAATGGTCATCTCCTTCTTTAAGAGAGGACAGCCACCTCGGATGAAGTATTGATAAAGATAATTCTTTACTACAACATAAAAAGATTAAATCAGATATTAAATAAATTTTTAATAATCAAATAGCATGATGGCATGTTCATTGTGTACAACTGAGGAGAAAAAGTACTAGGACCCAGCAGACAATATACATAAGAGACATTGCAATTAATCAAGACTAATGAGTCCGGTGCCAATTTTTTGTTCAGAAGGAAATCAGCAATTTCAGTTTGTCCACCATGGCCTGGCCATACATTCTGGTCAAAGCATTTGTATGGATTTTATTATTTTCTCACCTCCTCCTACCCGTGCTGCATGTATATATCGTATGTATAAGTTATTGATAAATATATAAATAAATAAGAAAAGCCAATTGCCAATTTTGACCTAGCAGAGCATGGAGAACCTAGGGCTTTAATGTAGGAAGTTGATGTTTGGATAGTATTCACCAAGAAAAGGGGAGGAAAATGAAAAGGAGGAATTTTGTGACTTTGCTGACACCTAGGCTCCAGTAATATGTTCCTATTACTATTTTGTAGAACCCACTACAAAATAAATTTGCACTTGGTTAACTTATGATGCATCTGCTGGTAAATTATCATTTTGAAACTACACAGCTTAATCCATCACTGATATCAATAAAAATCATTATTTAAAGGAAACTGCAAAGTGCAAGGCATTATGCACCTACAAAACAAAGCATAAGCATCAAGAAGATGTGACAGTGACAAAGAGGGTGAGGGGGGAACAAACGAACACATGCACATACATCTATGTTGGATAAACTAGTATGAATGGGCACAGTTTCCAAAAGATAGCTCCTATTTCCTCGTTCATTATAATATATGAAATTTGCACAAAAACATATATAAAACATTAAAACATATACCACAGAAGAAATGTGTTTTTTCTATAAATAAAATAAAATTCAATAACAGAGTAGTAAAGAAAAAACAGAAAGAGAAAGAGAAAAAGATAAGGAATAATAATAATAAAATTACACAGGCCTAGAGATTATCGACTGACAATCATCTAAAAAGTCCATGAAGGAAACCATGGAGAAAGAATAGGAGGTGGAGCTCCACTCGTAAAGGGACTTCAAAAATAGGAAGTTAATATATGGTAATGATAACAATTCCCTCCAAAGTGAAATGATTTCTCTCGTTCCAAATGCGCCACAAGAGATATGAAGGAGTTGTGCCCCACACTTCCAAATTACCTTTCCAAGACTCCAACGTAGCAAGTACAGAACTGGGCATTACCCAACTAACCCCATATATGCAGAGTAATACATCCCACATATCCCTAGCAATAGAACAACATAGAAGATGATCCACTTGACTCCCCATTGGACTCACACATACAACACCAGTCTGCAATTGTAATTGTCCTCTTTCTTAAATTATCCGTTGTCAAAACTTTTCCTAGTGCGGCAATCCAAATGAAGAAAGCAAGTCTAGGTGGGGTTCTAGCTTTCCAAATGAACTTCCAAGGAAATTGGGCTGATCTGACATTCCCTAACTTAAGGGCTTTATAAAAGCATTTTACTTGAAATCCTTTCTTTGGTGATGGTAGCCACACCAATCTATGACCCCCCGTATGGGTGACATTCTGCATGTAGGTTATCTAAAAAAATTTCCAACGATTTACTCTCTCAATCTTGAGCTTCTCTAATGAAAAGCAACTTCCAATGTAACTGTCCATTAACCCACTCCAAATAGCCTGACACAAGGGCATCTCTATCTCTAGCAAATCTGAAAACTAGGGATACTTGTCTCCGAAACTTCCCTTGCTAGTCCAGTGATCCTTCCAAAACAAAACTTTAAAGCCCCCACCTCAATGCGTGTATAAGAGACAAATCTCTTCCAACAATATCTGATATATTTCCACAAACCAACCTCATAAGGGACTTTGACAATACCTAAACACCAATTACCCATATCAGTAATATATTTACTATCTATCACTTTCTTCCAAAGTGAGTCCCTTTCTACCACATAACACCACAACCATTTATCAAGTAAGGCTTACTTAAAAATCAAAAGTTTTCTAATACCTATACCCCCTTTTGAATTCAGGTACACATTTTAGACCAATTCACCAAATGGAATTTATGCTCACCACCAATATTACCCCAAAAGCAACAGGTCAGGCCTCAATGCAAAGGCAAGTGTCTTCCACCAAAAGTAGGAGGTGGCGGGTTCAGGTCTGGAAATCAGCCTCTCCAAAAGAATTGGGGGTAAGGCTGCCTACCATCACCTCTCCCAAACCCCATAAAATTGAGAGCTTTGTGCACAGGGTACAACCAATACCACCACAGAATAAATCCCTTTGTATTTTTTCCAATTTTTGGGCCATGCTAACCAGTATGGAAAACAAAGAGGAAGTAAGATGGGAGACTAGAGGGCACACTATTAATTAGTGCGAGGTGAACTATTTGTAAGATAAGTTTCTTCTAACATAACAATGTCTATTCCATCTTCTCTAGGATGCCATTCCATATGCTACTACCTTTGAAATGAGCCCCCAAGAGAGAGTCTCAAATATTCCATTGCGACAGAAGAAACCCTACATCCCAAAATGTTAGTCAGCACCCTTTTCTCTGTGATCACCCATATAGGTACCAACTCAGATTTGGTCAGACTTACCCTAAGGCCAGAAAAAAAACCCTCAAAACATAACAAAATACATCTCATATGGCAGATTCAATTGATATTCACATAACAAAAAAATCAGAGTATCAACAGAAAAAAGCAAGTGCGATATTACCAGACTCAATATTTCCCAAAGATACAGAACCTCCTACCATCACTCTAGACATCAATCCACTTAAATCCTTCAATACTGCAATGAACAGCAATGGGGAAAGAGGATTACCAGAACTCTACTGCTGTCAAAGACAGTTTACCACACCTTTGTAATAAGTAAACCAAAATATCCCAATTGACATGGTCATATGCCTTCTTCAGATCTACAGAGAACTCTAGGGATTCCGAATTGTAAGCAACTATCCAAGGATTCATTAGCTATTAGCACTGAATCCATAAAATATCTACGTTCTATAAATGCATTTTGAATGTCTGAAATGATCTACCCTAAAACTTGTTTCAGCCTGTTTGCTAGACCTTGGCAAGAAATTTTGTAGACACCACAAAGGAGACTAATACATCTGAAATCTTTCAATTCAAAAGCACCATATATTATATGGTTAATAACTAATTCACTATAAAACGTCTTAAACAAATAGTTAAAGCTGGACATACAAAGCATATGCTCATGAGTTGAGACAAAAAAGCTGCTTCAATGATAAATTTAGTTTAACATTTTATGCAAGAAGTACATATCGATTTAAAGTCAAATACTGTCCAAGCCAAAATAATGTATAAAATTTTGAAGTGTAAATAGTGAAAGGACACTGACCTGATATCTTTTGGGATCAGAACATTCACGATAAAGTGATGATCACCTCTAAAAGAAGGTTTATTGATGTTTGGAACACCCATGCGTGACATTTTAACTCTCTCTCCAGGCTGAATCCCAGAAGGAATTTGAAGATCTCTTATACCCTCAACAGTTTCTACCTGAAGTTACTTCAAGATTTCTATGTCAAACATGTATTCATATTTTGGGCGCACCAGTACCAATAGCCAAAGTGCTCTGGAAAATACTACAAAGATTCATGCTTATCTGGAGCATCCCACAATTCAAGAATAACAGAAAGTAGGAAAAACAATGCATTATCACACTGAAGCCATGCGTACTATCGAAGAAATGTAGAGAAGGAATAAAATTTAAAAAAATTTAACAATGAAAGAATGGATCCTACTCCAACGGATATTAGAAGTAAATATCACAATCCGCACACTTACTGGTTGGCTGAAATAAGCCTTTCTTCTTCCTCTATAACAGTTGGGCCTTTTTTTTTATAGGAACAATAAGTCACTTCAATTTCTCCATTTCATGTAGTAAAAGTTACCATTATCTAAAAATAAAAATATACTGGACACAACTCTGCATTTTAGTCCATTACTTTGAATCTCTACAATAATATGGCACAGTGACACCATAAATTTCCAATACAACACAGTGTGAGCGACTTATTTCAGTTGACATTAAGCAGTAAAAGAAGATGATATATGACAGTTTAAATAACAACAGAAAAAGATGTTAAAAAATTAAATATTTAGCTAAAAGGTGAAGTTTGCTCCACTTTGCTGGAATATCACATACCAAGTAGGCCTATAAGGTAAAAGTAGGAGGTACTCCTTTCCCTTAAATACGCCTAATGGCTGGTGAAGGCAAGATTTAATCTAATCTAGGTATCCAATGCGAGACCAAGATACTTGACCAATTGAACAACGAGCACCTTAAGTTTGCTACACCTAATTCTACTTAAATGTCTACTACTTGGATAGCCCTATTGGCAGCCTCATAAAGTGATAATATAACAGCAAATGGCTGATTCTTTCATACCATTGTGATCATTTTAACATAACACACCAGGGGCACTATAGCATGGTGACTAAAACCATACAATTACCTAATGCAGGATGGTTTCAGTTAAGATTAAAATTCTGACTGTTTGGGTTTCTAATCTTCCCTAACATGTATTTTATTGCCCTTGAAAAGTCATTAATGTGTAATTAGAAGTATGCCTTTATGAGTGGAAAAATAAAATAATAATAATAATAATAATACATTTAAACCTAATTATGTATTCCACCACTCCCCCTCAAGCTGATGCAAAGATATTTCTCATGCCCAGCTTGCCTAAAATAGTAGGAAAAACTCTACTTGAAACTCCTTCAATTAAGACGTCAACTAGTTGGTTCTCAGTTTTCACAACTTGAGTACAGATTACGCCATCACCTAGCTTATCCTTGATGAAGAGTCTATCAATTTCAACATCTTTGATTCTGTCATGTTGTACAAGATTATGAGCAATATCAATTGCTACCTTGTTGTTGCAATAAAATCACATAGTTTCCATAGCATTAAACCCCAATTATTTCAACACAATCTTCACCCAAAGAAGCTCACAAATCCCATAAGCCATAGCTCAAAATTTGGTCTCTGCACTCAATCTAGCTACAACTACCTGTTTCTTACTCCAAATGACCAAATTACCTCCAAAAAAGGTACAGTATCCTGACACAGATCTTCTATCAGTAATAAATCCAGCCACATCAGTATAAGATTCCACTGATAAGTAACCATGGCAAGAATCTGCCCAGAATTGATTTCGCATGCCAAAAGAATATGGTAGACAGCATCCATATGGGATTTTCGTGGTGCACGCAAGAATTGGCTAACCACACTGAAGTAAGCAATATCAGGATGAGTGTGTGACAAATAGATCAATCTTCCAACTGAGCATCAGTATCTCCCTTTATCAGCTAGTACACCCCTTGGATCTTCTTCAAATCTGTGATTCTATTCTATCATGGGTCTTACAGGCAAGCATTCCTATTTCTTCTAGGAGATCGAGAACATATTTCTAGTGAGATATAAATATACCTTGCTTGGACTCTGTTACTTCGATAACCAGAAAGTACTTCAAAACCCCAAGGTCTTTTATTTCAGATTCACTTCCTCAGGGTTATCACCTGTTACCAGTAAAAATGTCTTTTAATCTTCCACTCCTCTTTCTCCCTCCAAACTTCCAAAAGCCAAGACTGTAGTACTCTAATACTAGTAGGGTTTCTATTCTTCCCTAAAAGATATTTTATTATTTTTAAATAGTTATTAATTTGCAAATTACAAGTATGCCCTTATGAGTGGCAAAATAACAAAACCATACATTTAAACTAAATTATGTATTCCAATCATTTCAACTCCCATTTACATTTCAACCTAGCCCATAATGGGAGTTTGTAAGATTCCTCATTACTTGTTTCTAACTCGAGCATCATCCAGGAGTATGGAAAGAATAGAATGGTTCATTCGTGTAAGTGGACCCGAAAGGTTTGATCAACGAAATTGGCACAGAAATGATTATATTGTTCACCCAATATCCTAGTCATTGACACTCTGTAAATCAAGAATTTCCCAAACACTGAATTATTATCTCGATTTGCTAAGTATAAATATATTTTCAAAGTTATATATGGGGAAACTTATGGATTTCAATCAACAGAATTTTTTATATAAAGCAACCAAAAAATGTAATCAACACTTTGGCATGCAGACTAAAAGTCGTCCTTAGCTGGTGATAAATCATAAATGTTAAATATAATGAAATCAACACAAAAAAATAAAAAAATAAAAAACAAACAAACAAAATAAACTATTGTAAAGCAGAAAATCAATCACCAAAAAACTTAGAAAAATGACAAAATTTGCTCCATGTCTAACAATTGTAGTAACTATTTTTACCTTTACTACAGTTCCTAGTATTGCCTCAGTATAGTCAATATTAATTTTTGAGTACAAATGAAGACCATCCCTCCAAATTCCATGCTTTTTATTTACATGGACGACCAAATAGAGATCACCAGCTATGCCCCTGTCAGAAAAATAAAATAAAATAATATAAAAGGAAAGAAAGAAGGAAAAGGAGAAAGGGGGAAGGGGAGGGGGTGGAAGAGCCAAAGTATATTCAGTTGCTTTCATGATACCATATTTTCCCTTATGTTTGGAAGTTTAGAGGGAGAGAAGAGGAGAGGAAAGGATTGAAAAAGGGGAGTACCCTCCTCTTGCAATGTGGGCTTATGCTGCTGTATATTGTCTCCACTTCCCAGGTACTTAAATTACACCCAAGTAACAAAAAATTACTAATTTAAAATCATCCCTTGGGGCAAAATGCAATCTAGTTATGGAAGTAAACAGCCACAACTATGCCCTTTAAAAAAAGTGTGGGGGGTGGGGGGCTTCATTTGCTTACACACCTTTTCTTATCAAGATTTCCCTCTCCTTGAATTTGCATTGTGGCTCCATCACTAATGCCAGGTGGGATGACAATTTTCATATTACGCTTTGACCGCACTTGACCACTGCCACCACAGGATTGGCAATGATCAGTGACTATCTTGCCATCACCTCCACACTTTAAGCAAGTTGATACCTAAAAGTCATATAATAACATTCATGCAGCATAATACATATGTCAACTATAGGAAGTGAATTAAAGAATAAATGGCAGGAGTAAGATTAAATGATCAGCCCATCCTTTTGTGCCTATAGTTGATAATATCAGCTCATATAGAACTTTTTGACATAAGAGAAAAGTAGCATTAACCTAATAAAAATCCATAACATAAACTGTAATTATTTAGCTATTTAATTAAAAAAACAAGTTTTTATTAGAGTATACACATCATATCATAATACAGGCTATATGACTATCTTCATTGCAAATGGTTCATTTTACCTGCGACATTACTCCAAATGGTGTTCTCTCACTTTTCATTACCCCTCCTCTACCACCACATGCCGTACATGATTTTATGGAACTACTAGACTTCGCTCCTGTTCCATCGCACTTATCACATGTCTCAGAACAAGGGACTTCTATTTCCTTCTGTCCACCAAAAATTGCTTCCTCAAAGCTCATATAAAGGTCATACCTGTATTAAATGTATTTTAGTATGAGTAAATTATACATTTAAAGGGGCTCATAATCCAAGGATAGAAATATGGGTTAATGAATATGGAAAAAAGAAATTCCAAAAAGTGACAATTGTAAAGATACAAAATACATGCAAACTTTTCACTTATGTATATGCATTATTGAAAAATATGGCTTTGGAAAGAAACCAGAAATTCACAAGTGAATTATAAAAATCCAGCAATCCCATATTATCATTTCAAATGCAAATTATGCTGCATGGAAAATTTCTTTTGCATCTCTGTGGCTATGCATAGCTGTACAGTGGATTTTGTTAGAAACATAGGTGTGTGGTTCTGAAATGGTAAGGCTGCATCTGTCAGTAATACTTGTAAAAACTGAATAAATAAAACAAACAAACAAACAATTAATTTCATTGGAAAAACATGGAGAAAGTAGCCTTTTAGTATATATGTAAAGTGCTATTAACTTCCCATTCTCATTTTAATATCGAGTGGGGGGACTAATTTCATAGCTTCAAAAGCAACTCATATCAATTTTGCAGGCAGATAGTTACCGAATGTCAAGAGCCTGGTTTCCCCTGTTTCTAAAGTTGAAATTGATGCCTCCTTGTTCACCCATTCCTCCGAAAAGCCCATCAGACCCACCAAAGAATGCATCGAATATTACGGATGGATCCACCTAAAAAAAAACAATAATAATTCAATGAAACAAGAAAAGATGCCTCGTGAATTACATGAAATGAGGGGGAGGAGGGGGGGATCAAAAATAAAAACCCCATATAAGAAAGTGTCAAAAGAGAACATGTAAGTATGTATCAGAGAACTATAATAATGTAATCGAGCAGATTTGCTTATTTGGACATTGTGGAAAGTGGAAGAGTTGCTTATGAACTTACCCCCTGTGAATAATTGCTTGACCCTCCATTTTCCCCCTGTAAACCTGCCTCACCAAAGCGATCATATAAAGATCTTTTCTCATCATCTGATAGGACCTACACAGATGCTTTATTACAACATGAATGAAAACCGAAGGACAAAAAGATAATCCAGCCGCATATGATCATTAAATTTTGTAAAAACTACACTTTAATCTACTTGATTCATCATCAATTCATACATCCCAGCAGGACAAAATTTATTGATCACACATGAAGGACAAATTCAAAGTAACATAATGAATGGATGAATGGATGAAAAATTGATTCCCAAAAAGAATGTAAACCACAGAAGCTCATCAGCAAGATATGGTACTAGGATGAGCAAATAGAAATGATTGCAGAAAAGGATTAAATATATATATATATATATAGCAGAAAAAGCAGTATGTTACGAGAAGAATTACCTCATATGCAGCACTTATCTCTTTAAACTTCTCTTCTGCACCAGGACCCTTATTCAGATCCGGATGATACTGTTCCAAAGGATTTTTTTTTTTATAAGTACAAATTTTTAAAAAAAATGAGAACTACTTTATGTTCACAATTATGAAAACAAAGTAATTAAAGAATACAAAACAATTACATTTTTTTTATAGGAAAAATTAATAAAAAAAGAAATGTATCAGCCTTGTCACCGAGAAAAATATCCTAAGAAAAGGAAACCCGGAGCTAAAGGCAGAATTACAAGTATGGAATAGATACAAGTAACATTAAACTTCAATATAGCCTAATGATAGATTAACTAATTACATAAGAGGTCCTAAAAGAGTTTTGGAAATCAAAAATGGAATGGCATGAAGTACAACTCCATGTCTTTGATATAATTTTTTTTAAAGCAAAACCTAACTTGACAATCAGTGAATAGAAATGCAAACTATCCCAAATTAATTAATCTAGTGGTGCTGCAAGCACCAAGAAAACCACATAATCTTTCACTCCCTTCCTACAAGCAATCACATCACCTGGATCCCACTGCAATACAAATGTATGAAGGGAGTGAAAATTAGGCATAGGTTTTCGGTGCCTATAGCACTTTAATTAATCAGGGCTGGTGAAATGATGTGTGAACCATATCTTTGTGGCACGATTCATGTAAAAACAGCTTAACTGGACAACAACGGCAATAGTCTACAGTCACAAAAATTTTAACAACTGTTGTAAAAGAACAATGAAGCACGAAGAACAACGCTATTCTAAAAATAAATTGATTGATTTCCATATAATGCTTCATTATGCATCTACCAAATTCAACTGCAATAGTAAAAGAAGCACTAATTAACACTCAGAAAACACCTTAGTCAAAACACGAATTAGGCAAATACACATTGTAATGTTGGCAAAGTGATGGATAAGCTTAAAGAAAGGCACAAACCTTACGAGCGAGCTTTCTGTAAGAGGCTTTGATTTCTTGCAGAGTGGCATTGCGACCGACTTTGAGAGTGGAGTAGTAGTCGGTTGCTGCGGTGGCGCTGGCTCGGAGCGAAGCGCGGCGGAGTGGTGATCTCCTGCGGAGGAAACCACCGGAATTAGGGTTTGGAATTAGGAGGGTTTTGTTGAAGATGGTGGAAGCACCGGAGCTGAGGGATGATGAAGTGTGGAATTTAAGGAATGAATTAGGGCGAAGTGCAGAAGAGTTGGGAAATGGAGGAGGGAAGGTGGAGATAGAGGAATGAGGAGTGTGGGTTATGGCTATGGGCATGGTTATGGTTGGAAGTGGGAAGTGTGTTGATGAGGCCTGGTTTTTTATTGGGGTTTTAGTGGGGTTTATGTTTTGTTCTTTGCATTCCGCAATCAAATGTGGACATTTATGTGCTATTTTGATAATGCCATTAAAATTAAATTTACTCTTCTTGTTGTTGATATGCGTTTTTTTTTTTTTTTTTTTTTTTTTTTTTTTTTTTTTATAAGAGTGTTTGGTTGTTTAGATAGAAAAAAGAAATTATGAAAACTATTGCGCTGATATAAGAATTTTATGATACTGTCAATTTGTTTTGCTTTCATTTCAATATATATAATGTCCTTTGTCTTCCTTTTTTTAATTCAAAGGATCTAAAGTTAAAAATTTGAGATTTTGGAATTTGGGTGCTATCATTCTGCTATCTAGCTTTACCTATATTATTATTATTGTTGTTGTTGTTGTTGTTATTTTATTTCGCAATGGATTAAAAGAATATTAGCCATTATATGTAAAGAACATAGGCTAAATATTAGTGCACACTTGATTGTTGCACACAACTGTACACACATAATTTGCATAACATTTGTGACTACTATTCTTTGCAACAACAGATGTGAAATAAACATTGTTCATGTAACATAATGCTAAGCGATACAGCTGAAAGGTTACAAATTTTTGTCTGTATGCTTTTATTTTTTTTATATATAAAAATAAATTACTTGGTGGTAGTAATTAATTTTGTTGATTAATCTTTTTAGTGCTATCAAGTAATATTTACCATTCCATAAATAATTTTTTTTTTTAAAAAAAAAAAGGTAATATTTACCACATGTTGAAGTTGAAAAAGCCAACAAACGACATGCTATAGTAAACGATAGTGGCAAGTGTAAAGTAAAGAAGAAAACGGCAGGGATTAACAAAGCCATTGCACGTGCCAATGAAAGAAGAAAGAAGAAGTTAGTGGAGACAGCTGTCAAGCATTAATTGGTTGCATAGTTAAGAGATTATTAGTTAGTTATTTTAGGCGGCAAATCGAAATCTGTTCTCGGTGTATATATAGAGTAGTTTGTTAATTATTTGTAACAAAATTCATATCATTCTCTCTCAATAATCAATAAGATTTTTAGTTTCTTCAAGAATCTTTTCCTTTTACATGGTATCAAAGCATTTTGTTTCTGTTTCAGAGCATTTTCCTTTTGTTTCTTAGTTTCCAAACAAAGCTTGAATTTACAAAACCAGAGCTTCTTGAGATTTTCTTTCTTGTTCATGGCTTTCCAATTCCACAAACAACACTCAATCTCAAACTACACATTTAGTGCCTTCTTAAAGTGTAGTAATGGCAGATGAATCTACAAACAATCCTTTCTTTCTCCTAGCGAATGAGAATCCTGGTCTTGTTCTCACATCACAGCCTCTAATTGGTCCTGAGAACTACATGAGTTGGGCAAGATCTGTGTTCTTGGCTTTGAGTGCCAGAAACAAATTTGGCTTTGTGAATGGATTGACTCTTAAGCTAGATCCATCTTCTCCATTGTTCAATTCTTGGAGTAGATGTAACATTACGATGCTTTCATGGTTAACAAATTCATTTAGCATGGAGCTTAAAGCAAGTGTCATGTATATCAATACTGCAAAGGACTTATGGATTGACCTCAAGGACAAGCTCTCTCAAGGCAATACTCCAAGGCTTTTTGAGCTTCAAAAGGAGATCTCTCATCTTTCACAAGGATCACTCTTACTGAGTTCTTATTTCACAAAGTTCAAAACTTTGAGGGATGAATTTTCCAATTATCAACCTTTCACAGTTTGCACTTGTGCTTGCACTTGTAGATCAAAGCCTTCTCAATTGAATGCTCAGGGAGCATGTATTTCATTTTTTGATGGGATTGAATGATAGCTATGGGAATATCATTGGTCAAATTCTATTAATTGAGCCTTTTCCCTCTCTTAGCAAAGTATGTTCTTTGATTTTGTAAGAAGAGAAAAGGAGTATTGGTCATGGTTTCAACATGATTCAATTTGCAAATGTTGTTGCTATATATGTGAGTAATAGCAAAGGTTTTCATGGTAATCAAGGTCATAATCATGGTGGAAAAGGGTTTAATTCTAAGAAAGAAAGACATGTATGCACATACTATGGTCTCACTAGTCATATAGTAGATAAATGCTATAAGTTTCATGGTTATCCTCCAGGTTATAAACCAAAAGGAGGTAACAAAGCTATGACAAATCAAGTTTTTGCAATATTGCCCTCTGGAAACTTTGGATTGGATAGTTTTCCTTCACCACTGAATGTTGGTTTACCTATTGTTGGTGCTTTACCTACTAGTGTTTTGCCTAATGTTAGTGCTCAATCTAACATTGTTCCTACCTTACAGAACTTTCTTGGTCATTATTTAGGGGTTCTCATTTGCAAGCTAGTCCGCAAACTTCCTTGTCTCAATGCCCTCTTTCTCAAGCCCAATGTGAGTAGTTCCTTAACTTTTTGAAGAATTATGTAGCTCCTAGATCAAGTAATGGTACTCAGGCTGCCCATCAAGTTGCTTCTATCATGGCACCAAATTCTTCCATTCCACAAATCTCAACTTCCACCTCCACTTCACCTTCTTGTTCATCTAATTTTTCAGGTAATCCATGTTGGACTCCACCCAATATTTCTCATTCCATTTTTTTTTTTTGCTCAATTCACTGCAATTACTTCTATAGTCCAAACTTGTGTCTATTTGACAAATGGGGAAGAAGCCTAAATCACACATGTAGGCACAGTGCAAGTTTCTTCCACACTTACTCTCACTAATGTTTTTGTGTGTTCCTTCTTTTAGTTTTAATTTGATATCAATTAGTTAACTCACCAAAAATCTTTCTTGTTGCCTCATCTTTCTTGGTGATTGTTGTTTCATTCAAGACATTGCTCAATGGAGCACGATTGGTTTGGGTAAGGAAAACAATGGATTGTATTTGCTACAAGACTCAAATTCTAGAACAGTTGCATCTGCTCTTGCTGCTACTATTAATCACATCTCGTCCTTCAGATTTGTGGCACCATAGACTAGGTCATCCCGCTCATTCAAAACTTCATTTGTTGAAACAAGTTGTACAGTTTGATGTTTCCAATAAAACACGTTGTTGTGATGTTTGTCATTTTCCAAAGCAAAAGAGCCTTCCTTAGTTCCTTTTACTCCTAGTACTCATGTATCATCTAAACCTTTTGAATTGATTCATTGTGACCTAAGGGGTCCTTTTGCTACTAATACTATTGATGGTTTTAAATACTTCTTGACTATTGTGGATGATTTCGCTAGATGTACTTGGGTTTACCTTCTTAAACATAAATCTGAAACTCAAATTTTTCTTCCTCAATTTGCAACTATGGTGAATACTCAATTCAATAGCAAAATCAAAACCATTAGGAGTGATAATGGTACTAAATTTTACTTAAAATATTTCTTTCACTCCAATGGCATTTTGCACCAATTATCATGTGTTGATACTCCTCAACAAAATGAGGTTGTTGAGAGGAAGCATCAACACATTCTTAATGTTGCAAGAGCTTTAAAGTTTCAGTCCAAAGTTCCTTTGTGTTTCTAGGGTGATTGTATCTTAACAAAAGTACATTTAATCAACAAAATTCCCTCAAAATATTTCAGATATAAAAGTCCTTATAAGCTTCTTTTTAACTCTCCACCTTCCTATCATCATCTTAGATGTTTTGGATGCTTGTGTTTCATTTCTACCTTACCTCATAATAGGAACAAATTTGCACCTAGGGCAAGAAAGTGTGTGTTCTTAGGCTATCCCTATGGCATAAAAGGCTACAAGGTTTTGGATCTTGAATCAAATTTTGTTCACATTTGTAGAGATGCCATTTTTTATGAGCATATTTTTCCAGATGTCATTTCTTCTTAACCTTTAGGTTTCTATCTAGATGATTTTGTCTACCTCAAATAATCCTACCTCTATTCTTGCCTCAGACTCATCCTTACCCCTAATTTAGCCATTAGTTACTCCTCCCTCACCTAGTATCCCCACTAAAACTAGTACTAATTTCCTAGGTACCTCCACTACAATTTATACAGAACCTACTGTTTCCACTGAGTTAATTCCTTCTAATTCAATATCTGATCCTATTCCATCTGATTCTCCTTCACCTATTCCTCCTTAACCCATCTTAAGAAGGTCTACTAGACCTTATAATCCTCCACCTTATCTTTCTGAATATTCCTACAAGTCTGTCAGTGCCAAGCCTGGTTCTAGTTTGCCATATAACATTTCAAATTGTTTGGATTACTCTCATCTTGGTCCCACTTTTCATTCTTTTGTCACGGCAGTCACCACAACTCCATCAAAACTTGTCTCTTTTAATTAGGCAGTTCAATTTTCTGAATGAAGGGCTGCCATGGACAAAAAAATTGAGGCTTTAGAGGTTAATAATACTTGGACTTTAACTCAATTACCTGCTGTAAGTCCCCCATTAGTTGTAAATGGGTATACAGAATTAAATACCTTCCAAATGGCACTATCGAAAGGTATAAGTCACGTTTAGTTACCAAGGGATTCACACAAAAACATGGTTTAGACTATTTAGAAACCTTTTCCCCAGTAGCTAAATCTGTCTCTGTCAAAATTGTTCTTTCTTTGGTTATTGTGAAAGCGTGGTTCCTCTACCAAATGGATGTCAACAATGCATTTTTGCGTGGTGACTTAGTTGAGGATGTTTACATGTGCTTACCACCTGGTTTTCACAGCAAGGGGAATAATTTGGTTTGCAAATTGAACAAAAGTCTTTATGGCCTTAAGTAAGTTGCAAGGCAATGGTTTGAGAAATTTCCAACCACCATTCTGCATATGGGATTTGTTCAATCTAAATCTGATTATTCTTTGTTCACTCACACTCAAGGGTCTTCTTTTACAGTGTTGTTGGTCTATGTGAATGATATACTGCTTACTAGGAATAACCCTATATGTGTTGATAGTTTAAAGAAGTTGCTTGATGACAGGTTTGGGTTGAAAGACCTTGGTTCACTAAGATATTTCTTAAGACTTAAGGTAGCTAGAAGTGATGAAGGTATAAGTTTGAACCAGAGAAAATATGCCTTAGAGATTTTGAAGGACACTAGTTTCATTGGTTCTAAAGCTGTAAAGTTCCCTATGGAGTAAAATTTAAGGCTGTCTAAGTATGAAGGCAAGCCACATACAGACCCTGGTCAGTTCAGGAGGTTAATTGGAAGGCTATTGTGCTTAACTCTAACAAGACTTAACATCACTTATGTTGTGCATAGGTTAAGTCAGTTTGTATCACAGCCAAGGAAACCTCACTTGCTTGCAGCCCACAGAGTGCTTTGGTACATAAAAGGGTCACTAGAAAAAGGAATTTTCTTCTCTAGTAACTCTAATTTGCATATTAAGTCCTTTTGTGATGCAGACTAGGCTAGATGCCCTGACAAGAGAAAATCATTGACAAGTTATGCAATTTATCTAGGAGAATTCTTGATATCATGGAGATCAAAGAAACAAAGAGTGGTCTCAAGGTCCTCAGTAGAAGCCGAGTATAGAGTAATGGCCAGTGTAACATGTGAGATAACTTGGGTGCTGCAACTGCTCAAAGATTTGAAGATTAAACATCCTAAACCAACTATGTTATTATGTGATAATCAAGCAGCATTGTATATAATTGCTAATCCAGTCTTCCATGAGAGGACTAAACATATTGAAATGGATTGCCACTTGGTTCAAGACAAGATTTTGGAAGGGATGATTAAGACTTTTCATGTGGCCACAAATGCTCAAGTAACCAATATATTTACCAAAGCTTTAGGCTTCAGCTCTTTTACAAGACTTTTTGAGAAGCTAGGATTAAAAGATATATTTGTACCAAGGCAATTGAAGGGAAATTCTTCACTTCAAGTCACTGACCTTAAGGCTCAGGACTTAAGGGGGAGTGTTGAAGTTGAAGAAGCCAACAAACGACATGCTATAGTAAACGATAGTGGCAAGTGTAAAGTAAAGAAGAAAATGGTAGGGAGTAACAAAGCCATTACACATGCCAGTGAAAGAAGAAAGAAGAAAGAAGAAGTTAGTGGAAACAGGTGTCAAGCATTGATTGGTTGCATAGTTAAGACTTTGTTAGTTATTTTAGGCGGCAAATTAGCCTCTGTTCTCGGTGTATATATAGAGTAGTTTGTTAATTATTTGTAACAGATTTTCATATTATTCTCTCTCAATAATCAATAAGATTGTCAGAATCTTCAAGAATCTTTTCCTTTTACACCACAAAAGGCCCCCATAGTCCCTTACTACAATGAAACTCTCCCTGTTTTTACTACACATGGCATTTTGGGGAAGACATATGCATAACAACTTTTTTCTACATATTTGTTTTTGGTTTCCCACGATTGTCCGGGTCAACTTACGCACACCTCGACTAATCCCCACTCGCAGTGGGAGCCTGCCGCTGGCCGCAAGGTGTTGCAATTGCTGGGACTCAAACTGGGGAGCAAACCAAGTCAAACCCAGAGCCTTACCCAATGGTGAACAAGCCACTAGGCCACACTTGGTGGTTACTTTTTTCTACGTAAGCTCATTCATGGACCATTCTTTTACATTTACCAAAAAAGAACCGTATTTTTTTTTTCTTTCAAACCCGTTATACTATTTTCTTGCAATCGAAAGTCTTCAGAACAAGCTACTTGGTTAGGCTAGAAGTTTGGTTGTATTCATTACAATTATGGGTTAATTCTCCACAGAACCTTGAATTTCCTTTCCATGACTCATTTTAGGGAAAAAAAAAATGACCGTAGGTGCCAATAATTGATTTCAATTCTCCAAGACAAAATGTAATCGGGCTAATGCAATCTGTTTATTTTTGGAATATATTATAACATACACAAATGCATATTGGTAATCATATTCATACAATCATCATAGAAGCTGTGCACTAGAGGACTTGTAGTTGTAGAACACAGTATCTTCTAGTACCTCCCCTGTACCCAAACTACTTTGCCATATTTGCCTGTTCAATGCTTGATTCATTTCATTTCAATCTTTCTGGTCTGCAAACGGCTTGACAACATACTCATTGCCCTTTTTTCATATAAAAAAAAAAATTTATAATATAGCTCGTCTTTTATGGCAACTTCAGTTTACCAAATAAATGTAGTATTCCATGGACGAAAATTGAAAGAGATGGCATGCATCATTGCCTTTTTTTGTTGGTAATGGTTACCATGGCAACTGGCAAGATAGTCATAGCACATCCAAACGCCAAATCTTGTGCCCTAACTCAGCCGCACTACATCTACAATTCTGCATTCAAGAAGTTTTGCATTCAATTTCCATGTGGTGGACTGCTTCAACCTTAACGGGACATCATATAGCCTGCTAGGTAGATTTATGACAGTCATTTGGATCCGTGAGTAGATTTATGAGTCATTGCTACCATGCATATAGACACACGTTTTTGTGAGGATAAAATCAACTAGTATCATTTCAGTTGAAAATGGACAAAATACCAGGACCTAATTTTTGTTACAGGAACAAAATAGTTGATGTTAAAATGGGCATTAGAAGCAAGAACAGCCAGTTCTATTCTTCAATTGCACGTGTTTTCTCTATTCTAGCTAATACTTCATGATCTTGAACAAAGAACATCCTCCTTATCTTCACGCAATCACCTTGTTTGTTCGTTGAAGCTCATCCATTAGTAAATGTGCTACAGATTTGTACCCCATCTCCCGAGCTTTGATGTCAATACAATTGTAAGTAAGTTTAGCAATAACTATGAGAAATATACTACACATTTAATAGTAGAAAATTAGACAAACCTCTGAATATTGCAATGCCAGTTGGAGCCATCTTCCGCTTCCTTAGGCAAAGTGAACTATCCAAAACAAACATGAAAATCTTCGATCAGTCCATAAAAAAGGCTTATAAAATGATTCTGCAAAACCATTTGGATATGATCATATTGGCTAAAATGCGATGACAGACAGCAACAGATTGAGATGACTAATAATTGAAACTTGAAGGCAATTTTCATAGAGTGATTTTCGTACCTGTTACATATCCAATAAGGGTTAATTCCTTTTTCTTCCACACAATGTGGGCACATCCATTCTTTGTCCTTTCTCACCTCATCCATCTCTAACAAAGCATTAAAACATAAATGTTAAATGTAATTATTTCAAAGTCTCTCCTCTCTGCAAATACAAAGTAAATTATTTTGCAAGATCACCATAAAATTTTATAACCCCAGAGCCACCGACTTTTATTTCATTTGCTTTTCCCTCTCTTGCAAAAAATATTCAACCAAGTACAGGTCAGTCACCTCATATCTGATGCTTCTAAGTGGAACAAAATGAGTCCACTCAGTCACAAGATATGGAACACAAAATTGGTGACTGCTTCATGTGTAAATTCAACTCATTATGATTGCATGATTTGTGGGGCTAATGTTATATCCATTGTTTTGTCATGGGGGGGAAAAAGCAAAGGATACTCGCTTTAGATAAAAGAGTTTCATTTTAATGAACTTCTAAATTGTTTACTTTCATCTGATATATGAAACATTTTCCTTAATTCTTTATATTTGGGACTTACCTTCACCATACCTAACCATGAGACAGGCTCGACAGAGAACACCATTACTAGAATGACAAGCTGAACAATCCGTCTTACCTGATTCGAATGTGTTCCAGGAATGTCAAAGCCATTGAATGGAATGTTTACTGTTTAGATTGCAGAAAGTGATTTCAGAAATAAAACTAACCTATGCAGGGCTCATCCATATCAAGATCACTACATCTCTTGCAATCTTCTTCTCCACACAGTTTCTTTTGCCTGCAATTACGTGTTTTTGGATTCACAATGACATATAATCTCCAATCACCACTTCATTTCAGACAAAAATATACTGCAAAATTAAAAGCAAGGGACACTAAATCTGAAACCAACTATGCAAAACAATTATCCTAATATTTCCAAAATGTCACAACAAATTTTGTAACTATAAATGACTTGCATTTTAACTCGGATGCTATTATAGTCTCCATAAAAAAGTGCACAACCAAACACATGGTTAGTGCTTTTGAAAATAAATCAATTAATTAATTTAAATTGTCAGAAAGCGAAATAGTTCACAACAATGAATAAGGGAACTAATTGAGACCCTATGAAAAAATTGAGGAGGCAGTTAAAATAACAGAACAAAATTGATTGAAAAAAGAGAAGTAAGATGGTTATCATGGTTATGTTGACGATATCAGAAAAATTCATCATCCATTAACACAAAACAACTAATTCTAATGACTTGTGCATTCCAGGTATTTCTAACTCAAATTCAATTATATGTAAAAAAAGAAGTATACAATGAAACACATGCTAATTAATTTTGAACACTAATCAAAATTGATTGATAATGGAGAGACAGAGACTATAAGGGCATAAACAAAACCTGCAGAAGTGGCAGCAAATTCCATAGACAGGGTCATAGAGACTGCCCCTTCCTTTGCTATTGCAGCGTTGGGCAGAATATTCCGGCGAAAGCTGAATCTCCAAACCACCCAGTTTCACCAAAGGCATGTTGGCAGGCCTCCTCTCTTCACTACTAGGAGTAGTAACATAACTCTCTTCACTTTCTTCTACACTCTCCTCTGAAACACCACCTACTTTCCCAACATTCCCGTTAATTAGTACAAAACAACCCAAATAGTTATATTACATTAACGACTCAAACTTCATTTTCTTTATAACAAAGAAATCTACGCACCTTCTTTTCCTCTCAAGCGATCGGACCGGCGCAAAGAAACGCGGTTCGGCCTCTTGTTGGCGGTGGCAGTTGAAGAATGCTTTAAGCGATGATCGGAATGCTTTAAGCGATCCGAGCGACGTAGTGGCGTGAGTGTGTAGTCCTTTTTACTGTGTTTTCTAAGATTGGTGGGTTTTACAGAGGAAGCGATTGAGCGGAGCTCGGAAGCAGTTTTGTGGAGTCCAAGTGAGGCCATACGAGCCTGATTTTCCAAGATTCTTGCATTTCGGAGGTCTTCGTAATCACTTGTTCCAAGCCTTCCCATTGTTGTGGTTGGTTCAATCGAATGGGAAGATAGGCACGGATTCAGACAAAGTTCAATCGAATGAGAAGACGGTGCTGATTGGGTAATGTGGGCAAATCAAGTTTAAACTCGATTTTGATTGTGGGTTTTCTAACTTCGCAGGTTGTCCTCGGGAGAATTCCCAACGGTCACGTATTTTAAATTTCAAATTTCGAAACGCTGATAGTGTGATTGGTTAATGTGTCTGTTTTTATTTTTGTTAGTAAATTTTTTTTTTTTTTTGGGGAAAAAAACATTTTTATTCATTACATTTTTTTTTAGAAGTGTTACCTGTGTATTTTCACAACAAATTATAGAGTTTAGTTGTTATTAGTTCTAATTTTTACATACCACTTAAATTATTTTTTTTTTTTTTTGTTATTGGTTCTAATTTAAACCAACTAAAATTACTTTTTTTGCTATATTGGACCACCAATAATAATATGTCATTGTATAACATTTCTCTTATATTTTGGGTAAGTTTACAGTTTTTTTGACCATTAAAATAATATTAAAAAAATTTATTTGGCATTTAAAAATATCGAGTAAGCATTTCAAATAAAATAAATAAAAATGTCAAGTAAGCCTCTCTAATTAAATTTTTTTTCCTTTATATTATTTTGTCAAAAGAATATAGACTAACATGTTCTTCTGCAACTTGGTTGCCTAGAAAATTAAAAAATCAAGATTTTGTTTTCTTTTCTTGCATTTTCTTAGCAAATAATATGCAGAAACACACACAAAATCCCTATCCCCTACCAAAAACATCGGAACCTCTAGTAAATCAAACTCATAAACTTAGTAATAAACCCATTTCCAACAAACCAAGTAGTGATCTTCAATTGAGAAGAGTTGGGTTTTTGGCTATGAGAGAGAGAGAGAGAGAGAGAGAGAGAGAGAGAGAGAGATTTTAATCTTGATTGTCAGTGGTTTAGGGACCTTGGGGTTTTGATTTGGGTTTTTGGGGTTTCTAAGGGTTTCTTTATTTAATATAGTATTAGGTTGATTTTTGTGCCTACCACAATTAAAGATTAGTAAATTTGATTTTTGTGATGTTGTGTTTGGTTGCCAAGAAAGTTCAAGAAAAGTTGAAAAAGTTACTACAAATTGTTTTTCTCTATCTTTTTAACTAACAAAGTTTTTATTTTTTTCAATTAAAATTAAAATTGAGAAATTAAATTATTTTATTTTTAATTTAGATGCTTGACATGGGAGTAAAAGAGGTAAAGAGGAAGTAAATGTGCCGAGGAAGCCAAGGAATGAAATGGGCTGGCACAACAAGAATGTTGGCCAATAAAGCCCAAAAGAGGTAAAGATGTGGAAAGTGGGCTAGCATGGCAGGAGCATCAACCCATAAGCCCACAAGTAGCAAGAAATAAAATAAAGGTAATGCTATAGCAGGAACGATAAGGTGGTATGGCAGGATCCATAGCTAATAGGCCCAGAAACATAGGAAAGAAAAGAACATGGGCTTGGTAGGAAGGTGAGGACCTTCACCTAAGCAATACCCAGTCGAAGGAAAGGATGAAAAGCAGGGAACATGAGCCCAAAAACCCACATATCCTTCACGCCACAAGAGATAAACACCAATCAAAACGTACAGCAGAATCAAACAAACACAGAGACAATAAAAATGGTGTAAAGGCCAGAAAGAAACAAATTCAAACGGAGTGGAGCATGCACAAAGAGCCAAGGTACCACCTACTTGTACCTAGTCAATACATGGGAGGTGGGCCATAAGTCAAGGGATTCAGAGGGTGTGGTCTAGCTGTGGGGAGAAAGAGGAGGTCTAATTTGGTGTTCCCGCTCAAACTTCTTTGGGGAGGGATGTCCTGCTAGGATAGCATCTCACCCAAAAAATATAAAATGGGTTGGGACCACCAAATGTATGCCATAAAAGTAGGTGATGGAGAGACTTAATCTTTATCCAGATAAGAGTAGTGAAAAACAGAGAGAGGTAAAAAACAAGACAATCAATTTTGTCTGGGAATAGGGAGTGGTGCAACCAACGAGTTCAGAGCAATGGTAGTGGTTGAATAGCTGGTAGGCCAGTGGGCAATCTCGGAAGGACGCCTATAAAGAGCCAAAAGTAGTTAAGGGGTAAAAGTGGTAAATCCAACCATGGCAGATAGTATAAAAAACAGTGGTTGTGAACAGTAAAAGGAAGACGGAGAGGAACAAAAAAAGGAGAAAAGGTAGAACAAAAGAAAAGAAAAGAAAAGGAAAAGAAAATACAAAAATCAGAGAAACATGAGTGGTAGGAATAGAGGCATGCATCAATAGACTACTCATTTCTCTTCCTCTAGACAGGCCCACTCTTTGGGAGATTGAGGATTAAAGCTTAAACCATTTAGGTCATTCTTCCAAAGTGTGTAACTTTTATGACAGAAGCCTTCTTTGAGGTTACTCACGCTGGGGATCAGTTCCCTTCTTGGTTTTCCATCTATTGAGAAGCTAAGCTTTCTTTTATGGCAAACAAGTTTTTCTTTCATGCTTGCTGGGTGAATAGTTTACAGTTATTAAACTATCTATTGTAGCGTTATTTTACTGTTGTATTATCCTGCCGTAACTTTATCAAGCCATTTTTCCTTATTTAAGTGTTAATGTTATTTGTTTAGTATTTTAGTTATTTTTGTCGTATTGTATTCCTGCTATAACATCTGTAATAGCTGTTTCTACTATGGACACGCCATACACTCAATGTCTCAACCAGGATGCGTTCATATTGGGATGGCTCAACTTGTGCACAAACTAGCCTAAAGTGAGTTTCATTTAGACAAGCCTCAACTTTCTTACCTTAGAAGTTGGGAAAAGATAGGGAAAGCAAATAGATACCTTGCAAGTTATACCCCCAAGATCAAAGACGACGTGAAATATGAGTACCGTGCCATCGTAGACAAAATCAAGGCCAGCTGCGCCGCACCAACCCAACCAAGTAGAGGGTGCTAATGGAGCGAGGGTTGGGCCATAGTAACAACAAAAGAACCCTGTTGACAAGACTAACTTCTTCATTAAAGTATTGCAATCTGTACAACATTCCCAGCAGCAGCTAATGGAGTAATGTGCTAGCTGAAGGCAAATACGAATAAGGAAAAGGGGAGCTAACATGACTTTGAGCACATATGTTAGGACATATATGTTTTCACTTGTTAAGAACATATGTCACTTATTTATGTAAATTGGCTAATCCTTTGACAAAACGCACTTTACTTGTAATTGGGTAGTTCTAGGTGTTTTTAATACTTCAAGAAACAAAGTTTCAAGGTTAAGTGTTGAAGTCATCAAGTCTGTCCAAGAAAAAGCAAGCTGAAGTGCAAAGTTTTTAAAACTCGACACCTTCTCGATAGCTACCTCGACACCTGCTATCTGTCGAGATTTAAAATTTTAGAGTTCCAATCTGATTTTCTTGGGATCCGTGAATATGATTTTGGGCCTTCTTTTCTTCTAACCCTAAACATATAAAAGGATTGTTTTAAGAGCCATCAAGTGTGACACAAGTTGCAATATCATTGAGCAATCTCTGTTCAAGAAAATTGTGATCAAAAGACGAAGTTCTTGACCTAGTTCATCTTCCTTTAAGAAGTTGCTGTGTATTTGCACCATAGGGTTTTGTAACCAAGTATCTTCTTGCTATTCATCATAAAGGATGAACTGAAGAACTTTGCAGCCAACCTTTCTTCCTTAGTTGGTGTTTTGAAGTCGCGTACTAGGATCCGCGCATTGGTTAGTCACGTACTTAGGAGCCGTGTATCAAATGTGGGAATTGTCGCTACAGATCAAGTCCAATTGGGTATTGGGGTAAGGGTTCAACTGTAAGTTAGTAAGGTACTTGGGATTCCTTTACTTGTAACTGCTTGATTTGATAATAGTGGAGTTTCGGGAGTGGTGACCTAAAAATCACCCGATGGGATTTTTGCCGTTAGGGTTTTTCCCATTTGTAAACAAATCACCGTGTTATTTAATTTCCGCTGCATATTTAGTTTTTGGTGATTTGTTTGTACTTCCATGCAATTGCATGATTAATTGATTAATTAATAACTTGGATAATTAATTAATTAGGGTTAATCACAAGGGGTTATTCAGATTGTGGCCTATCAAGTGGTATCAGAGCGGGCACACTCTAATTAGGGTTTAATCTTTGTTGTGTTGATCCATTGACCCCTGCTTGTCATGGATAGAGGACAATCTTTAATTATACCTCCTTTATTTGATGGCACTAACTATGCATATTGGAAATTACGCATGAGAGCTTTCTTGCAGTCTTTAGATGAAAAGGTGTGGCAAGCTGTAGAGATTGGCTGGACTAAGCCAAAAGAAGAACCGGTCGATTGGGATGATGCTAAGATCAAGGCGGCAAACTTCAACAGCAGAGCGTTAAATGCCCTATTTAGCGCAGTCACCAATGAGGATTTCAAAAAGATATTCTCAACTGAAACTGTTAATGAGGCTTGGACCATCCTCCAAACAACCTATGAAGGAACAAAGACTGTCAAAGATTCAAAGTTTTAGAGGCTCACTACTAGCTTTGAAGAAATTAAGATGGAGGAGGATGAGTCGTTTGATGAGTTCTATGCCAAGCTCAAGGACATAGTGAACTCAGCCTTCAATCTTGGGGAAACCATCCCTGAACCCAAGATTGTAAGGAAGGTGCTCAGATCTCTACCTGAGCGATTCCATGCCAAGATTACAGCGATAAAGGAATCAAAGGACATTGACAAGATTCCTTTGACTGAGCTGGTTGGAAACTTGCAAACCTATGAGATAGGGTTATCTAGGATTGGCAAGTCAAGTAAAGGCAAAAGCATGGCCTTGAAGGCAAAGAGCAGTGATACAGATGAGTCTTCCGATGATGAAGATTCCAAGATGAAGTCCTACATCACCCGGCAGTTCAAGAAGTTTATGAAGAATGCCAATGGAAGGAGATTCGATAAGGACCGCAGGTAGTTCAGTTCTTCTCAGTTTAAAAGCCAAGACAAAGGGAAGAAGGATGCTAAGGATGGCGGTTAGTACACTGTTCCTGCAGGACCAAAGTGCTTTGGGTGTCATGGATTAGGACACATGAAACATGAGTGTCCTACATATCTCAAGAGCATTGGGAAAAGTAAGGCACTTGCTGCAACTCTAAGTGACACTAAGCCTGAAGATGATTCCGACAATGAGAATGACGGAATCTTAAATGCCTTCACTACCACAGTCAATCCTACTGAAGGGATTGTTGAAGAAGTGGATGAAGAAGAAGAACTGGTGGAGTCAAAATTTGAGAAGATGGATGATCAAGATGATATCCATTCAGCTTATGAGAAGTTGTACAAGCTCTCTGAAAAGCATGAGAAATTATATAGGCTGGCCACCAAGAAGCTCAGTGATGTGGAACTTGATTGTGAAAAGTTGTCCACAAAGTTTGATGAGGCGAATCAAACTATTGGAGCACTGAGATTTGAAAACAACTTTTTGGCTGAGAAGACCAAGAAACTTGAAGCGGAGCTGGTTCAAGTAAGAGCTCAACTGGAGAGGACTTCAAGTGCAAAGCTTGATGAAATGCTTAGCAATTAGAAATCTACTTCGGGTCGAATTGGTTTGGGGTATGGTCTTTCTTTCTCTAATACTGCTTCTACTAGCAATACTGTTTTTGTTCCTCCTGCTAATAACATTGAAATTGAGAATATTGATGTTAAAACTGAATTAGCGAGTGAGAACTTATACAAGGGTATATCTATCTTAGGAGCACCCCCTAAGTAAGATAAGAAAGATGCTAAAAACCCTAGGGCTAAGAAGGCTAACTCTCAAAAGCCTAAACAAAAGAAGCATTATCTCTGTCATCATTGTGGAGCTGCCAGTCATACTAGACCAAATTGCTATAAGTGGTTAGCCACTCAACAGAGCAATGGCATGATAGCATCTGGAAGCCAAAATCAGCTTCAATCCTCTCTTGCTCCTCTTGGAGATCTTCTGAAAGCCCTTATGTTCCTTTCGAACTTGAACGGTTTAAATTCTTCCCCCTCACTGCCGGTTCAAGGATTCAATCAAAGGAAAGGCTCTTCCAAGGTGTGGAAGAAAAAGGACTTCAAGTGATTTCATCACTTTCTTTTCCCTTCTTGTTTTTCTGTTTGTTGCGTTGCTTGTGTGTTTTGCTTTTCTGCTGAGTCAGTCTCGTTTTTGCTTTGCTTTGTTAACATGTTTTGTGTGTTTACTTTCAGTTTTGTTTATTTTGTTTTTGAAAAAAAAAATTAAAAAAAATTGAAAAATCAGAAAAATACAAAAAACAGTGTGTGTTCTGTGTACTTTGGTACTTGTGTACCTTGGATGGCCAATGAAACAAAGTTTTCTAAACTTTATATCTCTTGTAACTTAGATGAGCATCTCTATGCACAACTAAGCAAGTGAGCTTTGTGGCTCTTGTTTGTGATGAGTAAGATTATGTTATCTCTTAAAACTTAACACTCATATCACTCTTTTTGACGGACAGGACTAGAAATCCTAAGAAAAAGGCATAAATAACCATCTCACCACTATTGCCCGCCAATCATAATATGACACATGTATGCTTCGGCATAGCAAAAGTGCAATGTCAAAGACACCTGTATGCTTCAGCATAGCAAAAGTACAGTGTTAAAGACATTCGTATGCTTCGGCATAGCAAAAGTGCGATGTCAAATGCTTAACATCTTGGGTATTTCTTTTCTCCTTTTATGCCCATGTATGATATGCTAAAAAATAAAAAGAAAACATGCAAAGAAAATTAAAAGCAAAAAGATTAAAAATGTTTTAAATATGATTGCAAGCGTGTATTCTAGGAGATGTGAGAGTTATAAGATGTACCTCTAAGGTGATAGTCCCCATCAAACAGTTATAATTGTGTGTGAGTTAAAAGTTATTTTCTCATATCTCAGATCGTCATAACATGTATACACATATGCAATCTTGCGATATTTTTCACACACAACACGCAATATTCTTTGCTACTTTTGATACATGTGCAGGTACAATGTGATTTGGCCATCACAAAGGTTTTACATGTGCTAATGTATGCTCACTAAACTGTCATAACTTGTTTTTGAAAAATAAAATTGGTTAGACTTGTTTAGTGTGTGTGTGTGTGTTTTGGAGGATCCATGTGCTTAAATTTTTGTTGAGAGATGTGTTTGAGAGCTTTATATGTTTAAGGTGATAGTCCCCATCAAACAGTTATAATTGTGTGTGAGTTAAAAGTTATTTTCTCATATCTCAGATCGTCATAACATGTATACACATATGCAATCTTGCGATATTTTTCACACACAACACGCAATATTCTTTGCTACTTTTGATACATGTGCAGGTACAATGTGATTTGGCCATCACAAAGGTTTTACATGTGCTAATGTATGCTCACTAAACTGTCATAACTTGTTTTTGAAAAATAAAATTGGTTAGACTTGTTTAGTGTGTGTGTGTGTGTTTTGGAGGATCCATGTGCTTAAATTTTTGTTGAGAGATGTGTTTGAGAGCTTTATATGTTGAGTGGATCTTTGGTTGAGATGTGTGTTGGATTGCATTCATGTCTGTGTTTTTCCCTTCTCGAAAAACTGCTTTTTACTGCTGGCTCAACACCTCCTCGACACCTCCTCTATACTTGGTCATCTATCAAGCTTCTCAAGCCTTTTCTTATCGCAATCTCGACACCTATCTCGACACCTGATGGATCGATTGGGAAATCTTCTGTCTCCTCGATAGATTCTCGACACCAGATGGATTGATCGAGATTCACTTGTTGTGTTTGATTCTTCTTTCTCGACACCTGTCTCGACACCTTGTGGATCGATCGAGAAATCTTCTGTCTCCTTGATACCTCTTCGATACCTGTGCGATCGATCGAGCATCTCATATCTGAAATTGGTATTACATCTCGATATCTCCATCTATCGATGGCCAAATTCTCGATAGCTTTCTCGACAGCTTCCTCGATACCTCTCGACACCTCAGCTGTCGAGAATTACTGAGGTGCCTATATATTGGACTGATCGCGATTTCTGTCATTCTCACTCGATCTCTCTCGATCTCTTTGTGGCTTTTCATCTCCTTTTCACACTCTTCTCACTCAAAGCTTCAAATCTTCATCATTTTCGATCTTCCCTTGCATTCGATCACCTGGTATGTTCTTTCTCCCTTCCTCTTTCATGCATTGCATGTTTTAAAACCTAGGTTTTGGGATTTTTTGAAATTTTTGGGGTTTTTCCAAATTGATGAGTGTTTCTTGAAATTTTGGGTTTAGTTTTCACTTAAATGCTTTTAAAATGTCATACATTGCATTTCATGTGCATTATAATGATATTTACATGCATTTAGATGTGTGCTATATGCTGTGTGCTGACAGGATTGGATTGGGCTGAGCCCATGATGCAATTTTTGTTTTGCATGTCACATGCTCATGCATTCTCATGCATACGTACTTGTTGTTCTATATATTTGTCATATTTGAACTGTTTTGGGAACTTTTCTGAGTGTTTTCCTCTCTCTCCTTCTCATTCTTTTACGTTAGTACTGTCTATGGCACCCAAACGTAAATCCACTCCTGCTCGGAACCTTCTGTGTTCTGGAGCTTCTACTTCTTCTAATTCTGCTCCCCTTAACCTTCGGTTCCGTGATGGAGATGCCTATAAGGCATTTTCGGAGAACTTTTCTAGACGAGGTGTTCATTCGGAACGCCAAGTCATTCTGGCGGACTTCGCCGATACTGACCTTCCCTTTGTCATTCACAGTAGGGGATAGGGGTCACTGTGTGACATCCCGGTCACTTGCCCTCTCGTGCTGATATAGGAGTTATACTCCAACATGCACGGGATTGATCGTTCAATACCTTATTTCTTCACTCGCGTTCGAGGTGCGCGCATTCCTGTCACTCCGCAGCTAGTCGCGGATGTGCTTAGGGTACCTAGAATAAAGTTTCCTGATTACCCTTTTTGTGAGCGTCTGAGGACTGTGTCCAAAGATGAGCTCATTTCGGCTTTTTGTGAGCGCCTTGCTGTTTGGGGTAAGCATCAGTTCACATCATGTAGGCCTTTTGCTAAAGGTCCTAGATTTATTAACATGGTGATGACTTTTGTTCTCCATCCTCTTACTTACTATAACTCTATCACAGAGCCTCGTGCTCGATTTTTGCTATCACTTCTAGAGCATCTTACCATAGACTTTCCTTCTCACTTCATCCTATCTATCATAGATGTTTATCTTGATTCGGCGTCCCGTGATAAGCTTATCTTTCCTTCCGCTATTACGAGGATCCTACACCATTTTTCCATTCCCTTTCCTATGTCCGACCACTTTACACACATATCTGCCATAGATGCCGCTACCGTAAAACGTAGTGAGGCGCAGTTCAGGTCGAGACAGCCGGATGCCACTCCTCCCTCCCGTTCGGCTCCATCCAGATTAGTTCCATCTACATATGCTCCTTCTTCCTCTTCGAGCGATGTATCTCTAGGAGATATTATAGCGTAGCTGCAGCGCATGGACACTCGCCTTGATACACTCTCTGCTGAGTTGTATCAGGTGAATGTTTGTGTTGGTCGTATTGCACGACGGCAGGCAACCATTGGTGGATTTGCTCCAGAGGCTACTCATTCACCACCTACTCCAGCAGCTTCAGATTCTGAGGATGATGATGATGATGATGATGATGATGGGGATGCTAGCTCTGCCGATGAGATGTCTACATGACACTCTACCCTTTGTCACTCGTGACAAAAAGGGGGAATAGTTTTAGGGTTATGAGAGTAGTCATCTTAGGGGGAGAGTTAGTATAGGACATTTTTGATAGGGGGAGTGTTGACTTTTCTGAGGGATGTAGTGAGGCTTTATATGTATCTTTTCTTTTCTTACCTTTTAGATACATTGATCATGTATATGAGGTCCTTTGACCATTTTACATACATTGTACTTATTTTCTATATATATGGATGTATGTTTCTTTCACCTCTCTCTTCATGTGTTGTTTCTTTTCTATCTTTATACACATGTTCTTTATACTTATATGCAATCTATTATTTCTGTTTCATACAAGATGCCTTGATGAGTTTTGTTTAAAGTGTTTCAAAATACAGGTTGTCAAAGTCTACTTGCCATAAACTCTCTTTTTGCAAAGTTTTTCAAAAGTTTGTGTTAGGATAGATTTTATTGTATTTAAACAAGTGAATATGAGTTGAGTGATTTATGACTTCTCTCATATGCTCATTTGTTTGTTGTGGTTTTGTCACGGATTGCCAAAGGGGGAGTTTGTTAGGACATATATGTTTTCACTTGTTAAGAACATATGTCACTTATTTATGTAAATTGGCTAATCCTTTGATAAAACGCACTTTACTTGTAATTGGGTAGTTCTAGGATGTGGGTTGATATGGTAGACGTGTTCTACACCAAGTATTTCCACGGAAAAGAATTGGTAACGCTTACAACTCTGCAAGGTACTAAGCAGAAAAGCGGTGAAGACTTAATGGAGTACATCAAAAGGTTTAGGGACATAACCCTCGATTACTATGACCAACGTGAGGAAAAGATGCTGGTGGAAATGTGCATGGAAAATATGGTCATGAAGTATAGAGCTGTCCTGGAAAACTTGGAAATTTCACAGTTTGCGCTGCTTTTGCAAAAGGCTAGGATGACCGCCCAATTAGTTAGACCCAGCTCTGATAAGCCCAAGTAGCGAAGATCCATACCGCAGGCCATGACTGTGTCCACTAGCGAGAAGAAAAGGAAGTTAGATGGAAGGGAGTATGAGAGCCCTCCACCAATACCATGCACACCAAAGAAGCTGGATGTGCTCCTAGACAAATGGATCGCAGATGGAATTTTCAAACATAATCAAGTTTCTAGAGAGCCCACTAAAAAAGAATGGAGGGCCCACGTTTTTGCCGTCTGCATAACTATGTGCAACACGCCACCATAGAATGCTGGGCACTCCATAAACTAGTGCACCGCAGAATCAGAGAAGGAACCTTTGAGTTGTCCCAACCTGAAGTACAGAGAGACACACTCCCCAATTATAAAGGGACTGGAGTAGTAGTAGTTGTCATTTGCAAAAATTCAAGAGAGGACGAAGAAGAAAGGCTGGCTTCGCTTGCTGCAGCCATTACTACCTTACAAAGAAGCTCCCGGTTCAAGAACTTATTTAACCAACTGGAGCTCACAACAAAAGAACGAAGGATTACCACAGAGGCCTTAGTAAGCATTGCCTCAGGAGCAGGAGTAGAATGTCTTGCTATAGAAACCAGAGCTGACAAAGCTTTCCTGCAAGACACCAACAAGATTACTTTCAGTGATAAAGACATAGAGGGTGGGTACTCAAACCACAAAAAGCCCCTTTACTTAGCAACCTCTATAAACCAAATTCCCATTAGGAGAGCCCTGGTTGATACGAGCACTTCAATAAATCTCATCCCACTCAGAACACTACAAGCAGCGGGAATTCCAGAAAGCAAGATTCAAGGTTGCCCAATGGAAGTAATGGGGTTCGAAGGAAGAGGTAAGTATACCGCAAGCCACATACAATTATGGTTGAACGTGGGTCCAACAGCCTCTTTGGCTCATTTTCATATGGTAAAGATAGAAGTTTCCTATCATATAATACTGGAAAGACCGTGGTTGTTAGAGGTGTGCAGCCAACCTGCTAAAACTGACCTAACCTAACCCAACCTGCAGGGTTGGGTCGATTTTAGGGCTTGGTGGATTGGGTTAGGTTACAAAATTTTTTTTAATAGCGGGTTGGGTTGGGTTTGGGTCATAAAATTCCAAACTCGCCAAACCTGACCCAACCCACCCATATATTTAAAATATATTATATAATTATTAAAAATTTTTAAATAACCAACTCTTCCTCTTATCCTATATAAAAGCCAATATTTATGTATATAAGTTCATATATTAATGTATATTTTGTTTATCAACTTAAGTGGTAGGTGTGATATATTTTTTTTCTTCTTAATTTAATAATAATAGTAATTAAAAAAAATTGTCCAACCCATAGGTTCAACTAGACCCATGTGGGTTAGGTTAGGTTGGGTTGGACTTATGTGATGGGTTGGGTTGGGTTGAATTTTTTTTAACCCACCATGGTGGGTTAGGTCAAAAAATCCACTTAACCCAACCCAACTCAACCCATGCACAATCCTAATGGTTGCACAAGCATTGCCTAATTCCATCTACCTATCACTAGTATGTGAAAAAGAGATTGAATGGCAGGATGATATGGATAGCAGCAAACCCATCACCATTTAAGCAGGCAGAGGCTCATTTGATAGAAACCATGTTCTACAACGAATGGGCACCGTTTGAAGAAAGTTCAATATCCAGGCCACAAGTGGGAGGACATCCAGGACAACCTAGAGCTTGACTTGAGAAAGTTGCTGATGCGGAAGAAGAAAAAGAAAGAAGTGCCAACTTCGGAGCAAAGTAGTTTGCCACGTTGTGTTAGGGTCCAAACACCTGACGGCAAGATAGTATATAAATTATGAAAGTGCGCAGGGCCCACCTGCGGTATGCAAGGGGGTCCCGGAAAGGGGGCCACAATGTAAGAGCCTAGTATACTGTGTGGCCCAGGATGGTTCGGGGGAAGAAAATGACACGGAAAGTGAAAAGGAGATTGTGACAAAAAAGGTCGCACAAGTAATGGCAAAAGAAAAGCTAGAAGAGATTGACGTAGGCACGAAACCACAAAAGCCAAGACCAATTTCAATAAGCTCAAAGTTATCAGAAGAAGAAAAGGCAAAATTAATAATGCTGTTAAAAGAATTCAGAGATGTTTTTGCATGGGACTACAGTGAGGTGCCTAGGCTAGACCCAAGGTTAGTAGTACACACACTTAATGTGGATCTTGAGGCCAAGCTAGTGGCTCAGCCTGCTAGGGTATTTCACACCGAAATAGAGAAGCAAATAGTGAAGGAAGTGCAAAAATTTCTAGTGGCTGATTTCATCAAACCGATCCAACACCCACGATGGTTGTCCAACATTATATCTGTGAAGAAGAAAAATAGGCAAATACGATGCTATGTCAATTTCAGAAATCTTAATCAGATCTGCCCCAAAGACGAGTTCCCATTACCCAACATAGACCTGTTGATAGATTCTGCCGCGGGAAATGCCATGTTTTCTTTTATGGACGGATTCAGCAAATACAATTAGATTTAGATGGCACCAAAGGATGCAGAGAAAACTACTTTCGAGACACCCGTTGGAAACTTTTACTTCACAGTGATGCCCTTCGGGCTAAAAAATGCAAGTGCAACTTATCAACGCATAATGACTGCCATATTCCATGACATGATGCACCAATAATTAGAGGACTATGTGGATGGCATAGTGGTGAAATCGAGAAGGTGAGAAGATCATGTCAAGGTATTTGAAAGATGTAGACTTTTCAAGCTAAGAATGAACACATTGAAATGTGCCTTTGGAGTGTCTGTCAGAAAAATTTTGGGATTTCTCATTCACAGCAGAGGGATAGACGTAGACCTAGCTAATGCAGTGGCAATAGCCACCATGAAGCCACCAGCCACAATCAAGGAGTTGAAAAGCTTCCTAGGTAAAGTCTCCTACATCAGGAGGTTTATCCCTAGTTTAGCATTAATCACTTCAGCTTTTACAAAATTACTAAAGAAAGGACAAGGCTTCGAGTGGGGGGAAGCATAGCAGACAGCTTTTCGGAAGCTACAGTAGATTATGATGAACCTCACCACAATACAAAGCCCTAATCCACAGAAAATCGTTGCTGCTTTACCTAGCTTCAAGCTTGTCTTCCATCGAAGCTTTGATAGCCTAGGAGGACGAAAGTGACATTGAACAGCCAATGTACTACATAAGCTATGCCCTGGGGGACGTGGAGATTCGTTATCGTAGAGTGGAAAGGGTATGTTTGGCAATTGTTTATGCGTCGCAAATACTACGTCATTACTTCCTGGCTTACGAGGTACATTTGATGACGAAATCCCATGCGATCAAAGCTCTTCTCCAACAACCCATTCTGTCTAGCATAATACGTTAATGATTATTACAGCTATCATGGTATGACTTGAAGGTGGGAACACCCAAAGCGGTGAAACGTTAGGCCATAACAAACTCATTGGCTCAATTTCCAAGAGAAGAGGAATTCCCTCTAGATGATGAGGTACCAAGAGTAGTGGCTACAGCAAAAGTGGCCGAAGAATAGTGAATCATGAAGTTTGATGGTTCCGATGGTTCCTCTACAACAAACTCAGGAGGTGCAAGGGTGGTCCTTTATCACAATGGTGAAGAGACCGTGGCATTCTCATTCAAATTGAAATTTTCGTGTTCAAACAATACATCGGAGTATGAGGCCTACCTGATAGGGTTGGCATCAGCCCTCGAAATGGGTATCAAACACTTAAAGGTGGTGGGTGACTCAAATTTGGTAGTCTGCCAGGCCAAGGGGAGCTTTTCCTTAAAGGAACCAAGCCTAGGCCTGTTTAGGATACTGGCTCAAAGAATGGAGGAAAAGTTTTGTACATTTGAAATAGAGCACATTTAGAGGAGCGAGAATCGATATGCAAATGCGTTGGCTGCGTTAGGCTCACAAATAGCCTTTGAAGGGAGCAGTACTAGAGTTGAGATTAACAAATGGAGGGAATCCATAATTGAAACACTCCAGGAAAGGTTTCCGGAGGAGCAAGGATGCGAGGAGGATTGAAGGGCTCCCATCAGGGAATCCCTGTTAAAGGTAGAATTAAAGACACTAAAGGACTATGTCCTGATGAAAGGGGAGCTGTATCGCAGAATGCCAGGAGGAATTTTGTCGAGATTTGAGGAACATGAAAAGGTCCAAAGAAAGCTGAAGGAAGTGCACAGCAGAACTTATGGGTTCTGTGGTGAGATCAGCCTATACTAAAGACTGCAAAGAGCGGGTTTCTATTGATCAAGCATAGGCAAGGATGCAGACTTAACCCAAACCCAATGCGAAGCCTACCACCTAGTTGTAGACAGGGAAGAAAGCTATGACGTGTTTACTACGGAGGATTGGAGAAGCTCGTTCATAGAATACTTGACAGAAGGCATCCTACCACAGAAACATGGAGAAAGGTATAAACTTAGGAAGCTAGTAACCTGTTATTTCCTACACAAGGGAATTCTTTTTAATAAGGAATATGATGGGGACACGCTACGGTGTTTAGGTCCAGAAGAAACCAGTGAAATGTTAAAGGAAGTGTACTTAGAAGAATGCGAAAAGCATCTAAAAAAGAAGAAGTTGTATTGGTGCATACTACAGATGGGCTACTATTGGCCCACTATAAAGAAGGATGCAATAAAATTTGTGAAAAAATGTCACAGTTGCCAAGTGCAAGACAATTTGATCCACACTCACCCATAAAGCTTGCATAGCATGGTCACTCCATGGCCCTTCCACACTTGGGGGCTTGATTTGGTAGAACCAGTCAATCCACCTTCCCACGGGTACATATAGATCCTTGTGGCTATAGAATATTTCACCAAGTGAGCAGAGGTCATACAACTCCACAAAGCCATCGAAGGAGCTGTGGCAAATTTCATTAAAGAAAATATAATTGTCCGATTTGGGGTACCTCACAGAATTATAAGCGATAATGGTACCCCCTTTGTTAATAGAGAACTGAGGAAGATGTTAGAGTTCTATTAGATGAAGCATCACGAGTTATCGCCTTATTACCTACAAGGGAATGGGCAAGTAGAAGCAACAAACAAAACCCTCATTAAGGTCAATAGCAAAATGAGCCAGGAGTACAGTAAAGGTTAGGCAACGTATCTGCCAGATGCACTTTGGGCTTACCGAAGTTGCCCAAATCTGCCACAGGATTTTCTTCCTTCTCCTAAGTGTTTGGGATAGAAGTGGTGAGCCCAGTAGAAGTAATGATACTATCTTTGAGGGTTATGCAAACACGAAAGAAAGAAAAATAGAAGGAAGTCTTTGCAGCAGAAATATGCAAAGACCTGGAAGGGTTGGATGAAAAAAGGGAGGAAGCCCAAGGGTGTAGCCACAGATATAAGCAAAGGATGACTAAGGCTTATGGTAGGACAATTAAAGAAAGAATGTTCACGGAAGGACAGTTCGTGTTAAGAACAGAAGACCATGTCAGGCGAGGTATGGTCGGACCATCTAAATTCTCACCAAAATGGCAAGGACCCTTAGGTTATGTTTAGTACACTGAATGGAGATTACAACAGGAATTGTAATCTTTATTACTAGTAATAAAGTGTGTTGTAATGTAATAACTAAACATATTCATTAGTTTGGTTGTGAGTTATAACATTAGAATGAAACTTAATATTTATTTTAGGAAATATCTTACTTATATAATTATATCTCCTTAAAAATTGTTATTTTTAAATTTAAGAGAGATATGTATTATTTTTTATGATTTTTTATTTTTATAATTGTTAGATGTATATGGAAAATTTGTTTATTTGGAAATATATTAAGTTTTGAAATTATTGCACTTACTAAAGAATAGCTAATACAACATTTTAAAGATGAATAGTTATTCTTCATTTTGAAGAATAGCTATTCATAAGGAATGATTATTCCTTGTAATAAAAACATAACCAAACTAAAAAATAACTGAACCATAGGAATAACTATTACATTACAGCGCCTATTATAGTCTACCAAACATGCCCTTAGTGTTAAGGGAAGCACATGCAAGTGGGTACTATTGTTTAGTCTAGATGGATGGAAAAGATTTAATGGACCCCATTAATGGTAAGTAGCTGAAACGCCATTATGCGTAAGAAATATTATCTAATCAATCATTTTCTTTCTTGTTTTATTTTTCTTTCCTCCAAGTGACCATCGTTGCATGGGATAATGTCATAAGAAAGCATTGTAGCATGTTTTGCCTTTAATTCATGATTAAAAGAAAAGACAGAAAGTAATGAAGATCATGCAAGAAGTATTAGCAAAATATACTATTTCATAAAGCATAATAGTAGCTGTGGCAAATGTAGCGTAATAGATTACAAACTCAAAATATATAAGTCATATCAGACTTATCAAAATGAGTCGAAGTGCTAGAAGAGTGAAGTGTACCATGTGGGGAAGAAGTAAACACAAGGGAAGAAAATAAAGCCACATAAGGAATAAATGTCTAATCAAAGATATGAAATAAGGGTCTGATCCTCAAAGCGGTTGGAGCTAGTAGCACCAAAAAGAATATGCTCACAACGCGCCTCTAAGTCTGCCACCTCTGTCTTTAAACTCTCGATGCGAGCATTAATGACTTCCACAACAGGCTGGACCTTCTTTATTAAGAGGGCCGAAGCAATCTCTCACAAGTGGTCCAGCAAAAACTCTACAGTAAATCCAACGCTGATCAACTCCTTAACTGCAGCCTTCCACTGCAAAATCTGCTCCGCGAAAAAGTTGATGAAGTTATTCTCGATGTTGTTCATTACACTCCCTAACATCTTGAGGAAGTGTTCTTTCATAGAATGACTGAAAAGGAATCCCTGCATGAAATCTCTATAGCTGCTATAAACTGCCTCCAAGCTGGTGATACACTCTCCAGGTACCCAGAAGCCATGAAAATCAACATAAGGAGACTCAGCACCCCAGAAGTTTGACGGGTCGAGGTTGTTGGTCTCAACCTAGTCAAAGCGGGTGAAGAAAACAATAGCCTCACTCATAGTGTCAAGAATTTTGGCAGAACTGCTACCAACCTCAAACCGAGAGGTTGGAGCCACCTTAACAGGAGATGGACTTGAAAGAGAACATGAGGTACAACATAAGCCCATAAAGAATGAACGAAGGGAAGAGATGAGTGCAACGATGAATATTTTAATTGAAGAAAATACAAAGGTAAGGAGACTACCAGGACCCACAGGAGTGGAGGTTATGGTACTGTAGAAGCAGGGACTGTGGGCTTCATGAGATCTGTCCCAACTTGGGTCCCTTAGGTATGTCTGTGACTGCCAGGCAGAATAACATGTGAAGTAAAAAAAGGGATATGCTGAGAAATAACAGAAAGAGAAGAAAAATAAGGCTTGATAGAAGTAAATGACACATACCCTTAGCCTCAGCCTCCTACTCATCACCATCACTGTCCTCATTGGAATCAAAAATCTATGTCTTCATGACAAATTCATCCTCAAAGTCCTCAAGGACTTCCTAAAACTCCTCTTCTAAAGACAAGTCCACATCAGGCCCCCAGGGGGTAAAACTGGGAATAGAAGATAGGGTAACCACTAAGGAAAAACCATCCTTCACGGCCTGGGTGAGGGCTATGAAAGGATCGTTGGCAAATATAACAAGAGTAGCAGGAGAGGTGCTTTCAGTCTAGGACACCCCTATAGGAGTAACTCCCTTTTGAGGAGTGGGGATTTCGGCCGAAATAGGGGAAGACTCCCCAATAGCAACCCTTTCGGCCTGGATACTCTCATCGGCAGAAATAGGCTTAGATGGAGGGACTAAAGCCTCAGCAGGAGTTCCCTATGTAGTAGTAGCAGAAGTAGAAGCCATGGCCTCAGCCACGACATCTGCCTTATTGAAAAAGCCCTCTATAGGTGCACTAGTAGTAACAGGAGCCTCCTTACTCGTGAGGTGATAAGCAAAGAGGGGCTCGGGATCAACCTAAAGGAAGAATATTGAAGCAAAGAAGGAGATAAACAAACATGCAAAAATAAGAAGAGAGAAAGTATATGGTAATTACAAAAAATGAAGATGCATGCTTAAATAAGGCAAAGGAAAGGAGTGTACCTTAAACCCGAGCTCATCAAGCAATATAAGGCGAGTGGCTGAAGTATCCTCCTTGTGTTTAAACTGCCAATAGAGGAGAAAAAAAAACACTTGTACAGAGTTAGCCGTAAGAAAGCCCAATGAATAGCTAAAATAAAGAGGGAATAAAATTTAGAGATAACATATTCTCTTCTTGGCAATGGCAGATGGGGTTGGTGAAGATGTCTTCCTTTTACTGCCACTAGCATCCACGAATGGCCTCAGAGCGGAAGTCTTAGGCTTGCTTGTAGTAGAACACCTACTGAAACAGGTACGGGCAAAAGGAGGAGGAGAGCTCTTGAGAACTATGCTGCCGATAGGGGGCAGGCCTCCCTTATATGGAACAAGATCAGAACAAGTTTTGAAAGAGTCATCACTTCTCTTGGCAGACTTAGGCTTGTCGGTCTAAGGCACCGAGCCCTTCTTCATAGGTATAGGAATGTTCACCACCTACACCTTTTTCTCCCAACCCAAATGAAACTCACTGGCATACAAGTACCATTCCTTCTTCATCTCCTACCACTAAAATATAGTAGACCTGCTTTGCTTCCTAGCATACGCCACCACAGACTTAGTGGGAAGCAATAACAGTGGGTTGGCAGAAATAATGGCATGAAAGCCCTCAAGAATGATAAGGGAAAACCCACGGCCACCCAATAATTCCTAGCTAAAATGATCACCACAGCCTACTAATACCCGTGAGTCTGAGTAGTGCGAAGGCCCTTTCTCTGAGAACTCAGAATAGTGACTGCTTGCTATGAAGTGCCTGCTCCAAAACTCAAAGGCACCAGGGCGCAAGAAAGGTCAGATAGAAGTAGTAGACTCCAAGATAGTAATGAAGTCATTAGGTATGTCCTAATCAAGCCCTAACCGCCTCCTCACTCTGTTGGCAAAATAATGAACATAGTGGATACCCTCATTAGCCAGATAAGGCAACTGCCCAGCATTGGTGGCTGCCACGTATGTAATCTCCCTCTCATTAAAAGTAATCAACGAGGTGGTGGTCCTAGCAGTGGCCATAAAAGGGCCTATAATCGAATCAACATAAGTGAATCCACTACTTAAATCTCTATAAGCTCTTTAAGAAAAGCCAACTCTCTTATCAAAGAACTCTATAGTAGGGTGCCCAAATGGCTTCAACCCAACCCAGCAGTAAGCCAACAGAAAATCAGAAGCAGAACAGCTACAGAAATCGGTAATCACCCTCAGACAAGACTGGTATTTCTCTTTGGCAAAGCAAGCTAACTTGCACTTAGCCGAATGCCTAGCACAATGCTCCCACAACAGGTGCTAAAATATGGTACTGTGGGCAAAGGTAGGTAAAATATGGCAGGAACTTACCTACCTCTCATCACTCTACAGAATAGCCAGCTATACATACAAAAGACCTAGAAACATAAGGGCCAATGGCGAACTCACCCCAGTAGAAATCTTTATGGCTAACTGAAAGTAAAGGGGTTTTACAACATAATGGGGATGAGAACCGAAGATGAACTTACAAAGCCAAAATGCGATGAAGGTGTTGACACCTCATTTTGCAACCTGTATTTAACCACACCTAAAAGGTAAAAGGGTAATTTTGCCTTGAAAATATGCATCTTGATTCTGGTCATTAGATCCTTAATCTCATTTCACCAAAATGATCTTGATGTTGTAACGATCGAATCAACTAGTCATAAGCCCTAATCGAACTACTAGATTGGAAGTTATCATCAAATCAAGTTTTAATGTTTGAGATGCACTATCACAAATTGAGTCCGACTATATGTGATTATGAACAATTGATTTCAATTGGTTATAAGTATAATCAATTTGAGATCAATGATGTGTCATAATTTGATTGGTTAGGACTACATTTTATGGTAGGATTACACACACCTAATTAACTAGATAGTTAAACATTAATCATTCAATGAGTAATTTGTGCAATTATCTTTTAATTAAGGCAAATTTGGAACTAATTAGGTCTGAAATGGAAGTGATTGGAGCCTATCAATGTTAATTGGAAACTAATTTGGGACATTTAATGCTAATTGTGCTGAAATTTTTTTCTAACAAATGACATCTGATCACCATTTCATTGATATCTCTCAAAATATTTTGAATCTATGAATGAGGTTAACTTTTCTTGAAGCAAGACATTCGAAGCTTCAATTTAAGCACAAGAATGAGACAATTCCGATTAGAATTAAGTAGGATATGATTTTTTTGAAGTTGGCTCTACAGGCTGTTATAGTAACTACGGGAAAACTGAATTTTGTTTACTCCTCACTCCCACCAATCTCTACATTTAATGCACCAAATTTTCCCAAAAACTAAAATAAGGTCTAGGTTTATGATTCTTTGTTAACCCTCATTAAATGGTCTTCTATTCATATTTCCTTAATCATTACTATATAAACTCTCCCTCTCCTCCATTCCAAAGGACACAAAAAATCTCATATCTTCTCCTCTCTTGAGTTCTAGTGAAATAAAGTAGTCTTGTCATATCTTGGTCTTCTTGAGACTCAAGCTATTGAGTGAGACTCACTCTTCCTCTCCTAGTTCTTTTTTTCCTCCACCCTTAGGACCTCCATCAAGAGTCTCCTCATGGATCTTAAATGAAGGTATAATCATTTTCCCTAACTTGTTTTTATGTTGCCATGATAAGAATTTAAGATTAAAGCATGATAGTAATTATTTAAATTCCCTTGAATATGTTTGAATGTTCTTATGTGTTCTTCACATGTTCTTAGTTATTCATCACATGTTCATGCATAACACTAGTTTTGATCTTAAATCTACATAAAAAAAATATAAAAAAGATGTTTGTTTTATACTTCTTTCAAATTCTTGAATCAGGATATCACCATCCATGCACATTTACTAGAATTAATTTTTCAATCCAAATGCAATAATTAATAAATTGAATTAGGGTTTATCACATGCATATATATTAAATTCAACATGCAAATTGGTTGACATATTGCATGAGATGATATGAATGTTGACCACCATATTCTAGAAGACCGGTTTCACCAGGCAAGGTGGGTGTCTAACACCTTCCCACCTTGTAACATAGTCTTCGAGCTTAGATAGAGTTAGTAGATCAATGCCTATCCATGTAATTTTCAATTTCTAGATTGTAACTAGGAAACAAAGCCATGTACTTTATCTTAAATTGTACCTTGGACGAAAGCTATGTAATTTCCTATGATCTATGTAAATTCAATTTCAAAATTAATAAAATAAGGAATTTTTCAATTTTGGTTTTCTTATTTTTTCCAAAAATTAAATAAGTAACAACTCTATTGTAAAACCCTTAATCTAAAGGGGAAAATATAATCAGTCGAACGTTCATTTTGAGAGGCAATAACATGACTCCACCCATTCATGTGGGTTGGCCCAACAACATAAAAAACAGGCCAGGGCGTGGTCTCTCATAGAAGGCGGCACGATGAACAATGGTGGAAGCCTTGGAGAAAGCACCAACCCAGTGCGAGAGCTTCGTGTTCCCACTCATCCTTAGCCTCCATGGCCTCCTCCTTGGCAGAAAGCTCAATATTGGTTGGGTCTGTATCATCGAGAATGGGTAGCAATAGTTGGTTCGCCACATCCTCTAAGGTTACGGTGATCTCGCCGCAAGAAAGGAAGAAGGTATGGGTGGCGCTACACCATCGGTGGACTAAATGGCGGAAGTTGAAATAATCCTAATAGTTGGAAAAACACTGGGAAGAAATGATGGCCTTCAACACGCCAGCTTGCTGTAATGCTACCATAGACCCACATCGGACAACTCTGTGTCCATCCACTCCTTCCAACCCAAAAACTTACCCGACCCAAACTCGAAGAGAATAGGCACGAGTAGTGAGGTTCCTTGGCAGTTGTTGAGGTAAGGAATGGAGAAAGCCAAAGGAGCCTAAGAGACTTCAGTATCACGACGGCAGATGGAAAGTCTTACACGGCTCGACAGAGGAGGCGAGTAATCGCCGGGTACCATAGGAAAATGGATATGGGTATCATACCATGGGTTAATGAGAGGAGGGCACTCACTACCTGGATCGCGAACTCCTTCTTCCTCTTCGAAATGGGCCATTTCGGAATGGGGATCCTCACCACCCACGCTTTCGGCAAGCGAATCATTGATGGCAACCTCTTTTCCTTTACGGTGAGAAGAACTACCACATTTCGCCGGTGACATTGTAGAGGGTTGAACAAAGAAGATAATGGGTAATGAGGTTTCAGGAAGATGAGATGGTGAAGGGAAAGGAAAAGAAGAAGTTATGAAAGAATGATGAAAACGTGAAAAACGAAGAGACTAAGGACAATAAAAGTGACGTGAAAGGAAGCAACGAGTTAGCCATCAAAAGAAGCATCGTATTAATGAAGCAAAGACTATGTTCCAGAATAACTGTTAAATTGGAAAATTTGAATAGACAAGTCTGTTCATGGCTAGAAAGGAAACAAGGCGGGGCCCATTGTTTAAAAAAAACCGCAAAAAATTATTACGTAAGTATTTGCATATAGGAGCAATTCATATGCTTAGGGGGTTGAATATTGATGCCCATTTTGGACAAAAGGCCCAACAACAGAAGAAGCCCAACAATATAGAAAAAATGGGAAAAGGAAAATAGTAAGGGAATAAGGAAGCAAGCCTAGCAGGCTGAAATGGTAGGATTAATGGCCAACAAGCCCATAAGAATCAAAAGAGGTAAAGTGGGAGTAAATGGCCCGAGAAAGCCCAAGGAATGAAGTAATAAGCCCATGAGAACAATAAGAGGTAAAGATGAAATAAATGGGCTAGGGAAGCCTAGGAAATGAATTAGTAAATTCATTAGGTTGGCTTAAAGGCCAATAAGCCTGAAAAGTAATAAGAGGTAAAGATGTGTTAATTGGGCCGAGGAAGCCCAAAGGATCTAGCAAAAACCCTATGGGAGTAAAAGAGGTAAAGAAGAAGTAAATGAGCCGAGGAAGCCCGAGGAATGAAATGGTCTGGCATAGCAAGAATGTTGGCCAATAAAGCCCAAAAGAGGTAAAGATATGGAAAGTGGGCTAACACGGCAGGAGCATCAACCCAAAAGCCCACGGGTAATAAGAAATAAAAAGAGAGGTAATGCTATACTAGGCACGATGAAGTGGTATGACAGGACAAAAGGCCAACAAAATCAAACAAATACAGAGGCAGCAAAAATGGTGTGAAGGCCAAAAAGAAACAAATTCAGACGGAGTGAAACGTGCACAAAGGGCTAAGACACCACCTATTTTTTACCCAACCAATACAAGGAAGGTGGGCCATAGGTCAAGGGATTCACAGGATATGGTCTAGCGGTGGGGAGAAAGAGGGGGTCTATTTTCGGGTTCCTAGCCAAACTTCTTTGGGGAGGGATGTCCTACTAAGATGGCATCTCACCCAAAAGAGGTAAAATGGGTTGGGACCACCTGATACATGCCACAGAGGTAGGGAATGGAGTGGCTTAATCCTTATCCAGATAAAAGTAGTGAAAGACAGAGAGAGGTAAGATACAAGACAAGTAATTTTGTCTGGGAATGGGAAGTGGTGTAACCAACACGTTCAGAGCAATGGTAGTGGCTGAATAGCCAGCAAGCTAGTAGGCAGTCTTGGAAGGATGCCCATAAGGAGTCAAAAGCAGTTAAGGGATAAAAGTGGTAAATCCTAACATGGCAGATAGTATAAAGACTAGTGGCTGTAAATAGTAAAAAAGGGGACGAAGAGGAATAAAAAAAAGAGAAGAGGTAGAACTAAAAAAAAAAAAAAAAAAAAGAAATCACAAAAAAGCAGAGAAATATTAAAAAAAAAAAAAAAAAAAAAAGAAATCACAAAAAAGCAGAGAAATATGTGTGGTAGCAATAGAGGCATGCATCAATAGACTACCAGTTTCTCTCCCTCTCGACAAACCCACTTTTTGGGAGATTAGGGATTGAAACTTAAATCATTTAGATCCTTCTTCCAAAGTGCATAACTTCTATGGCAAAAGCCTTCTTTGAGGTTACTCACGTTGGGGATCGATTCCATCTTGGTTTTCCATCTGCTGAGAAGCTAAGCTTATTTTTATGGCCAACAAGTTTTTCATTCATGCTTGCTGGGTGAATAGTTTACAATTATTAAACTATCTGCTGTAGCGTTATTTTACTGATGTATTATCCCGCCGTGACTTTATCAAGTCATTTTCTCTTATTTAAGTGTTAATGTTATTTGTTTAGTATTTTAGTTATTCTATCGTATTATATTCCTGCAATAACATCTATAACAGCTGTTTCTGTTGTAGGCACGCCGCACACTCAATGCCCCAGCCAGGATGCATCTATATTGGGATGGCTCAACTTGTGCTCAAACTGGCCTAAAATGAGTTTCATTTAGGCCAGCCCCAACTTTCTTACCTTAGATCTACATGCCACAGTGCAACAAGAGAGACCCAAACTCAACAACACAAGAGGCCCACCATAATGATAAATATAACATTTTGTTAAAAATTGTATTAACATAGAAGCAGCCTAGATGGTATCAGATTATAATAGGGATGTCTCCCTTTAATTCAATGTTGATGTCAAAAAGGTCCCCAGGAGTCGAGGGTGTAAAACTCACCAAATGCATTTTTTCTTCTTCATTTTTATTTTTTATTTTTTAAATCTTCATTCAAATATGCTTTAGGAGGTTTTCCATTGCAAGGCTCCACGAGGTGAAATTGCCTTATATTGTGATTTTGGGTTTTTTCTTTTTTTTTTTTCATAATATTTTTGCTTTCTTATCAATGGATGACATCTCAACATATGTATATGTTTCGTCACTCCCAAAAATGACTATATCCCATACTGGCGATTTTCGACTACCTCTTTTTCAAACAAACGAGATCGCTACCAATGGTACTAAAATGGAACCATGGCCAAGATATAATCCACACCATTTGTTACACTAATGACTTTAGCCACACTTTTTTGTTGTGCCGACTTGTGTCAAAAAATACGTCAAGCACTTTCTTCCACCACTTTGACATAGGTATCACTCTACTTAAACATATAGGCTTTCTTCATTGATGTAAATTAAAAAAAAAAAATTATCAATATAGTATTTATTAACTTCTCAAATAAAATGACTAAAATACACTTTTGAACCCTTAAAGTTTGGGATTGTTTTTATTGACCCATTACTTTTCAAAAATTTTAGTTTGACCCTTGATGTTTGATTTAGTTTTCTATTTGACCCTTCATAAAAGTGAAAATTTGGAACGCAAAGGGCCAAACATTAAATTGAATCAAATATGAATGACCAAAATTAAAACTTTGAAATGTAAATGGTCAATATGAAAATGAATTAAACATGATAGGTCAAAATAAGAATTTTGACGGATAAAGAGCCAAAATGAAAATAAACCATAACTAAAGTAAAAAAATATACTTAAGTAAAATAAAATAGAAAACAAACAATATGGGTGTTGATGCCCATTTTTGACAAAAGGCCTAACAGCAAAAGAAACCTAACAATAAGGGAGATGGGAAAGAAAAGAGGGGCAAAACGGTAAAAAAAATAAGGTAACAAGCCTAGTAAGTTGATGTGGCAGGATTGATAGCCAACAGACCCATAAAAGTAACAAGAGGTAAAGAAGAAGTAAATGGGTTGAGGAAGCCCAAGGAATGGAGTGGCAAGCCCATGGGAATAACGAGAGGGAAAGAGGAAGTAAACGGGCTGAGAAAGCCCGAGGAATAAAGTGGTAAACTTAGTTGGGTTGACATGGCAAGAATAAGGGTCAATAAGCCCATAAGAGTAATAAAGAGGTAAAGATGTAGTAAATGGGCTTAGGAAGCCCAAGGAATCAAGCAATAAACCCATGGGAGTAAAATGAGGTAAAGAAGAAGTAAATGGGCCGAGGAAGCCCAAAGGATAAGGTGGTAAACTCAATGGGCTGACATGGCAAGAATGATGGCCAACAAGTCCATAAAAAATGATAAGAGGAAAAGATGTAGTAAATGGGCCGAGGAAGCCCAAAGGAGAGAATTAGTGAATGGGCTGATATGGTAGGAATACCAGCCAGCAAGTCCACGGGGGTAATGAGAAGTAAAGGCAAGATAAGGCTGTGGCAAATACAATAAAGCAGTATGGCAGGATTAAAGGTTAAAAGGACCATGGCCATGAAGAAGAGAGACAAGAACAGAGGCCCAGCAGGCTATAGGGATAAAGTCCTTCGCCTGGACAATACCCAGCATAGGAAGAAGACATGAGCCCAAAAGCCCATGTATCCTCCACGCCATAAAGGATAAACACAAACTAGTACACAGCAGAACCAAACAATGCAAGAGCAACAGAAATGGTGTGAAGGCCAAAAAGAAATAGGTGTAGACAGAGTGGAGCGTGCACAAAGGACCAAGGCACCACCTACTTGTACACAGTCAATACATGGGAGGTAGGGCACGGGACAAGGTATTCAGAGGGTTTGATTTGGTGGTGGGGAGAAAAGGGGGTCTATTCTGGGGTTTCCACCCAAGTTTCTTTGAGGGAATATCCTGCTGGGATAGCATTTTACCCAAAAAAGGTAAGTGTGGGCTGGGATCACTTGATGCACGCCATAGAGGTAGATGGTGAAGTAGCTTAATCCTTATCCATTGAAGTGGAACAAGAACAGAGAGAGGTGAGGAACAAGACAAGTAATTTTGTCTAGAAATGGAGAGTGGTGCAACCAACACACTTTAGGCAGAGGTAATGGTTGGATAGCTGACAGGATAGTGGGCAGTCCTGGAGAAATGCCCACAAGAAGCCAAAAATGGTTGAGGGACAAAAGATGTAAAATTCTATAATGGCAAGTGGTATAAAAGGGGGTAGCCATGAACAGTAAGGAGAAAAAAAAAAGCAAGAAGTAGAAAAAGAATAGAGAAGAGAAAACATAGAAAGATAAAGAAAAGAGAGAAAGAAGACCAGAGAGAAAGTAAGGCAGTAGGAATAGAGGCACACATCAATAAACCACCTTTTCTCTTCTTCTTGATAAACCCACTCTCTGAAGATTGTAAATCGAAACTCAAACCACTTAGGTGTTAGAAAATCTGGTTTTGCATCTCATACAAAACACACAGCGGAAACAACAAACATGGATCTACTTCATTCATGAAAGATAACATGTAACCTTGAATTATAGAACAAAGAATAGAAAGCGTACCTTGGAGCAGTGAAATTCAAAATAAAATATTAGAAGTACTTGGGAAAACTTTTAATCTTCACTCCAACTACACTCAATGCCCAAGAAGTGTGGTCTCTCAATTAGTTTCTAAGGAGAGAATAAAAGAGTGTCCAACACTCACATATACCATTTCATTTTTTTTATTATCTTAATGAAAAACCACTTATAAAATTCTGTATATTTCTCTCCTTATATATATAACTGATTATTTAATTGAGCTAGCCTTTTGGATCAATCAAATTTGGCTCTAGTATGTGGCTTGGAGTGGGACCAAAAGAAAACAAATAAGACTCTAGCTCTAATAGGCCTTGAGCTTTTCTATCAACTCTTGACAAGTCCAAAGTTACCATTAATTATATTTAATACAACTATAAGAATATAATTGCACTCTGGGCTTTATTAATAAATTATATCTCAAGACTTTATTATACATTCAACCCTTTCATTAAAATATTCGTAGTAATACAAAGTCATGAATGTAGACTGCCACTTTGAAGATTACTACATCTTAATCCTTGAGTACCCGATTTAATCCTTTATATTATTCATCATATATTTATGAAATCCAATTTCATAAATATATACTTTAGTAACTCTTTACTAAAGTGGTTAGGCTCAACACTCTGAATAACCAAACTCATTAAACTTATCTCAAGGAAATTTTTTATATCTCCGTTAAAAGATTATGAATTCCATCTTGAGAATATATGTTCCATCAACATTAAACGCCACTACCCAACATACTGAGGTATTGATCATAACTTATAGATCTCACTCTTGATATATCAAAGCAACCTACATCTCATGATCAGGTCCATTGTTCTCTCAAGATTTAGAGTTGATGTAAATAAAATTCATGAGATTTATTATACATTTGATAGTCGTTAGGAGAATAATAAATCTCACAGCGGTCCAGTTCAATATGTCTTAACTTTTAAAACATATCAACATATTAACTAAAAGTCTCCACTTCCATGATTAAGACAAATCATCTTAGTTAATATGTTATAGTCTTCGTAGATGAAACGCCCAATTTCATCACCGACTATGAACTAAAATTCTGAGTTTACAAAGAACTTGTGATTTATATCTTTTGTGACTAAATCATATAAATCATATACAATGCATCTCATGGACTATGATGATGTCTCATTAGTTCATTTATAAATAGTCTCATATAATTAAACAATTTAATTATTTATAATATGCCAATAAATTGGATTTTAGGGCATAAACCCTAACATTAGGCCCTTTCTCCAGAGCGAGTAACTTCTATGGCAAGAGCCTTTTTGCTGAAGTTACCTAAATTGGAGATTGGTTCCCTTCTTGGGTTCACTTCTGCTGAAAAGCTCAGCAGACAAGTTGTTTCATTGGTTACGTTTATTGGATGATTTACCCACCGTTTGGCTAGAAATTATTAAGTTATTTACCTTTTTCTGCTATAGTGTTATTCATACTTACTTTATTATTCTACCATAACTCTATTAACTTTCTTCACAGTGGTAACTTTATTTAATACATTTATTATCATAGTTATTCTACTGTAGTATATTCTTGTTATAACACTTGTAAAAGTCACTCCTGTTGTGACCACACCTTACGTTCAGCCCATAGCGCTCATGTCCAAACTCGTCGACATTGGGTAAGCCTAACTTGTGCACAAGTTAGCCTGAGATGCAGTCCTAGCAAGGCCAGTCTCAACTCTCTTACCTCAGACTAACGAGCTGTAGCACAGTAGAAGAGGTTGAAGCCCAACCAGTACAAAAAGGCCCCATAGCACAAGAGAAGGGGTTGAGGCCCAACATTACAAAAAGGCCCCCACAATGGGATAGAGGAAGTAATAGAAATGGTTTTTTAACCCTTTAATACAAACAGATTAATATGTAATACAAACAAATGAACAATTGGCATGGAGTGACAGAGACAAATTAATTAAATCCTTCAAGCTCCTTATAAGGACAAGATACATGTTGCTCCTGTTGCCTCTTATTCTGACTAACATGCTCCGATCCTTGTCTCAGAGAGATTATATTATGAAAAAAACAAAGACAAAAACAAAAAATTATCCAATTATTTTTGTCTGAATTACATGGAATATCCTTACCTACTTTTCCTGTATAGTATAACGTAGCTGAACTGTTCAAGTCGTACTATTCACAATAGTTAGGTTTTTTTTAAAAATAAAAAAAAAAGGAGGTGTATTATTTAATTATACAATAGTTAGGTTTTTATTTGTTCTTATCTTGACAAGCAGATTCTAAAATAAAAGAGGTGATAGATAAGGCAGAATTTGAAAGAAAGCCAAATAGATAAAGCGGTTAGAGGATAGAGTATGGAAAAAATATTCAAAGTCTGTCGAGAAGATAAACACTAGAAGATAAACCAAAGTTTCTCAAATATCTTCAATTACCTATTATTGACAACTAGTCATATTGTGAAATATTTTGTTAAAATTGTTGTGACTGAAAGCTATTCCCTTGTGTTACTTCTCCAACTCAAACCTAACCCAAAACAGGAATTTGCTGTTAGATAGGTAGCCACTAGTTTTTTTTTTTTTGATAACCGATAGGTAGGCACTAGTTATTCAACAAAGAATTCGATTATATATTTGCTGAGTTTGCACTCCAAATTGCTTTTTCAATCGTAACAACAGTTTCAAAAAAAAAATAATCATCACCCAACAAAAACAGGGAAGATGTCGACGAAAAGTAAAGGCTCGCCTCATTTGTCTGTGACTGTAATTAAGATTAGTCTTTGCTATGATATAGACCCGTATTTCATACAAAACAAGTTTACTCATAATTCTGGCAATAAAAACAAAGGTATGCTTATGAGCTGTAGGATGTTAGAATGACTTTTTAGGCAAAGCCGATTGCTAACCTATCACTGTCTTGCCCCTTTATTTCACCACGTCACCCATCATCTTCGAATGACTGAAAGAAACCATTTGTCCATTATAGTCCATCAGTTTACAGTATATCTACCACTAATCATTACCAAGAAATCGAATATTCTTCTCAATCAAGCAAAAGCATATTCGTCTCAATCAAGCAAGAGATATTACTTACTCTAGGTTGGTTTAGCGGTTTTTTCATGTCTAATGTGATCCATGTATGTTCAAGTTTCCTAATCAAAAACTTCATGCCACACCTAAGAGATTTCTCCCTTTAACTGAATTGCTCGAGGATTAGCTCTTGTCGTCTCTGTATGCCTTGATAGAGAAATGAAGCAGATAAGGTATCTTTTTTATAACTTAGCCGTGGCATGTACTAGAAGTGAAATGGTTACCGACTCCCTTTTCAAGAGCTACACATGAATTAACATGAATTCCGCCAATGGTTTCAAGATGAGGAGTCATTTCCATTAGCCCTATGCAAAGGCACTAAACCAATGTTTCTAGCCAGATAGTTAAAGTCTCCCAATATACTCATCCATAGTAGCTAGGAGTTCAAGTTCTTCATGTGATCTGACAATTATTAACATGTAGTCGTGTGTCCAAGTCTTGAAAATTTAACATATAATTGGAGAAGGTATATAGCACCCTGTTATGCCTATGATCTACAAGTGCCAACTATCTTAGTAAATTAAAAAATTATAATTTGGTAAAAGGATTTCGATGCTCAAAATAAGTAAATGGCTATCAACAGTATAACTATAACCAGAAAAACCGTCTGGAATCAATTGAAACGATGCTGTTGTCCTCACAAATCTTTTCTGCAATTTTCAAGGAGTCCGTACCATAATCAATGATAACATTGTACATTTGTGGGAGTGCTCTATTCTTAACTTAATTTCTTTCTTCAATTAGTAATGTGAATGCAGTCGACAGAACTGAGAACTCACAAAACACAGATTAAACATCATAATAATAAAAGAATCGAAGTTGATTGAATTGAAAGAATGGGTCAAAATTTGTACATCTCAAGATCTCTGTTTCTAATCCTTCAACTACATCCTGTAAGTTTCAACCTTGTCTCAATCGAAAAGTAACTAAAAAAAAATTAGAAAGGGTACTACGAATTTATAAGGGCAGCAGCAATACAACTTTTCTTCAAACTCTATTTTGTTAAATTTTGGAGTTTTGATGATGCTGGGTTATCTGTTGCCCCATCAAAATTCTTAGTTAAGAAACAAGGAAATGTTTTCTATGTACGAGTTGTTTCTTCATTTATCAGAATTTTTCATTCGTCGACTAATTAATTCATTTAAAGCAGCCTTCATCCACCCTTGTTGACATACTTCTCTAGCTTCGGTCGCCGTCATCTACACAACACAGCACAAAATATATTTAGAACATTGAAATGGTGGTAATCACAAATCATTGAATTTTGCAATGTAAAAAGCAAGACACATACCCATTTTCGTTGCCTAATATTTTTCTCTGGCCATTGGTCTAACTGCTTGTTGACATGCAAAGCGAACATGTAACCATTATGCATTATGTCACAGCTTTTGCTCTTGTAAGGCCACATACCCAATTTCTCCTGCGAATTACATTTGAAAAGTTCAATTAGAACCAAAGGTTGGCAACAAAAATTTAAGACAAAATTCAATGAAAACTTGCTATAAAGATACTTACTTTGATTTCTCCCCGAACGCCGGCTTCCTCGAAAGTCTCTCTTAGGGCAGCAGCTTTTATATCCTCATCCATTTCCCATCCTCCCTGTAGTGATAGAGAACGTTTAGTATATTGTAAAATTACAGGTTATCACAGGTGGATTAACAAGAACAAGAAAATAAAACAACCACATACGACAGGCCAAAGCAAATAGTACCTTTGGGAATAACATTCCTTTACCCTTCTGTGAACTAATCACAAGAACTTCTAATTCCTCAGATTTATTGGTTTTTCTGTATCTGTAAGGAATGCATCTGCACATAAAATTTTCATCCATTAGACAAATATCCACTGAAAAAGATTTTCCCAAATCAAAGATTTCACAGAAAATTCTCCATTTATATAAACAAAGATCCTTTTTTTCTTTTTCTTTTTTTGAAAAAGAAGAAAGAAGAAAATATATGACATACCCAACAACTTGGCGATACCCAACGGTGTCATATCTCTGCAAATGCCTTCCCGTACGGGCTTTAGGCATGTTACAAAAAGAAAGCAAGACAAAATTTAAAAGATTTTTTGAAACGTGAAGACCCATTTTAACCCACACAACGATTACTGAAGAAGAGCAGCAAAAACAATTTCTCTCTCAAATATGAAATTGGAATTTGTTTTGAGAGAAAAGAGAGGCTTATATAATTGTAAAGCGTAAACAACCATTGCCCAGTCTCTCAAGGCCTCACCTATTTAAGGAAAAGAAATGAAACTAAGGGGGTAAGAGTGTTTCGGAAAACCCACGCGTTCACATAGTGATTGTTGAGAACGGGTTTATATGAGAGGTGCGTGTGCTGTCACTCTCGAACAAGAGCGTTTTGGAACTGTTGAAGCACTTTAACAAGAGCGACGTGTGTGGCGCGTTTGTGTTGTTTTTAGTAGTAAGACTGTTAACTGTTAAGCCACACTACTCGGTTTTTGTTTGATTAAATTGTGGGGCCCAACTCACATGTACACGCCATGGGGACACGGTTTGGAGAGTGGACAATGAGGACTAGGATGGGTTGAGAATTGAGATTGGAGTTGTCACTTGTAACTGTGATTATTGTTTTACTGTGTGTAGGATTTTCCTTCTTTAGTCCCACCCCCACGCTCCCAGCTTAGCCTTGTTTTTTAGTGCTAAGTTTGCTCAATGTCGTTGAAAAAGGTAGTTTTAGCTTTAAGATTGATAAGATTAGAGATTGGACCCACACAATTTTTATAATTCTTTTTACAATTATTGTTTAGATAGGATGAGATTCTATCATATGGTGTTCACCCTATGATCAGGCTTTCCTATTACATTAAATCACCAATTAGTTTCTCCTTTGTGGTTGTATTAACCAATGAGCCACATAATTGAACTATGTGAAAGTAACTTCAATAACAACTTACAACTATTGTAAAAGATCATGAAAATTTTCATGTTTTTAACATTATAAAAGAAAGAAGGTGACCTAAACGAATGAAAATCATTAAAATATAGTAGAAGTTAAGATTATCAATGGTCGGAGGTGAGAATATATCCACCATAAGGATAGAAATGTTATTAGGTCAAAGGATCGTTAGCATGCTACATGCACAAACACTCCTCTCTCTCTAGGAAAATGAAAATATTTTATTCTAATAAAAAATAATTACAAGAAAGAGAAAAGAAAAAATAATAATTTGGGGAGATTGACTAACTCTTAGAGAAAATACAAACCAATTTACAATTTAAGATTAAAAAACAGCAATACAAGAGCAAAGTCTTCAAACTAAACATGAATACAGGGCTAAAATAACATCAAATTCGTACTCTCCAAAAATTCACATTTAAGTCATCAATATCTAAGGGAACACTTCAAATCTAGTAGAGAAATCCAGCCTCGCTATGAAAGCATACAGTACTTAAAAGTTATTTGAACTCCAAATCTTTAAATCCAAATGATTTGGTGCAAGGGGGCTCAAATTTGTACCAGATATGGACTAGAACTATTGTTTATCTTGAGACCTATAGAGAATTTTTTTTTTTTGGAGAAAGGAGACCCATAGAGAATATGTACAAAGAAAATCTCCCATTATGGTTGGCAAAAAACCCACAAGAGGGACAAGTAAGCCCTATAGTAAGGCATAGAAAGGCTTATGTCATAGCGAAATTAGGGTTGTCCCTTGCGCAAGTTAATACATACATTAACATACACCAAAAGAATCCTCTCTCTCTCTCTCTCTCTCAAGAGTGAGAGAAAGATTCCAAAATTTTGTAATTTATTCAAAGAGCATGCACAAACAGTTATCAAATTAACTAGAAGCATATCCTTTTTGCTAAAATTCAGTTGTTTTTGTTTGTTATGAAATTAGAAAATATAATTTATTTATAAATAATATGTATGTTATTATTAATAGAATATCTATTTACACTATCATTAATGGAATAGAAATCTTTATATCCACATTCAAATAATACTCTAAAATAACTTACACATTAATCATAATAATTAAAATATTCAAATACTAAATTTAATAAAAAAAAAAATTAAAGTACAAATTTTAGATCACGTTGAAAATTTTAAAACAATACAAATTAAACCATAAGTAAAAGAAAAGAAATAATTACAATGGTAGGAAAAAACTCATCAATACATATACTTTAGACAGTATATATAGAGGATATACGTGAAAAAAAAATACTTATAATTACTTATATTTTCTTGAAAACAAAAATATGAATTAGGCATAACATGTATATATAGTTTAAAATCCTTTATACTAAAAGAAAAAAACATGTATATATAATTAAAGACTAAAGAGACTAATACCTTAATTATTAAATTTATCTTTTAAGTAGAATTTTATTTATAAAATAACAAAAAACAAAAAAAAAAAACAAACAAAAACAAACAAACAAACTTTAATGAATCCCGTGGAATGCATATGCAAAAAGCTAATAAATAGATAATTAAAGATGATATCAAATTTAAAATCAAACAAAAAAAGATTAAGAGAACTAAAAAGAAGGTTGAAAACAAGAAACTTGACAGTAAAGAAGGGAAATGAGAGGCTCTGCCACCGTAAGCCACCGTCAACGGAAAAGCAAACTAGAATAATGGATTTAACATCCATCGAAGCCGTCCTGGGTAAGTTAGCCCATGGTGGTCACTGTGAAAAAGTCTCAAATCAAATCGGCGAGCTGGTGCCTTAGTCAGTCATATGGAGACCGGCTGGTTTTCTATATTCACGTACAGGGTTAGTTTCTCATCTCTCAAGTCTCAACACACGCACTCGCTCTCTTTCTAGTTTGGGTTTTCTATGAATTTCTCTCTGTAAGCTGTGAATAATGTAGAGAGGGTGAGAGAATTTTCGAAACTTGTGAAGTAGAAAAGGATTTGAGTTCGTGACCCGTCAGGTAAGATGAGTGGATTTGCTTGATGGAATGTGTCGTGTTGTTGTCCATAATTTTTTTTTTTCTTTATATCCGAAGTCTCTTCCGTTGAGTATTTTGGCGAGTAGATATAATAATATAGTAATAATTACTAATGTGTGGATGATGTATTTGTTTACAAGAAGGGAAAGGAAACAAGATTTTTTTTTTTTTTTAAAGAGAAAAGGAAAGTAGGAAGCAGAATTAACAAAAGGAAAAACAAAAGAAATAAAGAAGGAAGTAAAATGATTTCTTCAACTATTGCAAAACGAGAGACCGAAAGAAAAATGATTGCGATATGCAAAGAGGGATTAACAATTGCAAAAAAACTTGAAGCAGGAATGTCGTTCTTAATTGTTACTTCAATTAGTTAAGAGTATGAAAACTAGAGTTAAGTACCAAACATTTCTTGTTAACAAAACTATTTCTGCATAAAAGATTTACAAATATACCTTCTAATAAAAAACAAACACTTATTTTTTCACAGCTCTAGCTTACTAAAAGGCATCATATTAATTCGCATAAAAATGAAGGAGGTTTTCTTTTAAAAACTAGAAATAAAAATAAAATAAAACTTGCTAGCTGGAATTATACAGAAGAGAACAAAATGAGACAAAAATTGGATTAATGGTAGCTATTAATTTAGCTCAACTAAAAATTGGACTGTGTTGTGAAAAAAAAGAAACAAAAAAAAAGAAAAAGAAAAAAGAGACCAACACAACTCATGCAACGACTAACTGCCATAGCCAAAAACCTCATCTGTCTTCTAATTATATATATTTATCCAGGAGAGGTTAAAGAGAGGAAACTACGGCGTGGTTGTTAGTGACGCGCGTAATGGAGCGTCTGAAGGGGGTTATGTTGGAAATGTCAATTTAAGAGCGCGTGTTGACGCGTTGGGGTCGTTTCCGTCATTTTACGCGTACTTTGAAGACATAAGTTGGTGGTAGCACTCGCTATAAGGGTTTTTTCACTCGCACTCGGTTTTGTAGTTTTTGGAAAATTTGTCACCAAACTCGGAGTTGAAGGTTGAAACTCAAACTACACGCGCCGTGGACACGGTTTTTTATTTGAAAACAGAAAGAGATAAGATTAAGGTCGTGTGTAAGATGTTCCTTGTTTTTCTTGAATAAAACGACGCTAATAAAGTAATAAGAAGTTCCATGTTACTTCAACGCAACAACCTGTTGGATTCCACCAAGGAGAGTATCTTTCTAGAAGCATGTCATGCGTGGCACGTATTTCTCCAAAAAAGTGGTAAGGAACAGTGGAACACATCGCCAAATTCGTTTTTATTTATAAATAATTCCCTTCAAAGATAATTGACGGCTCAGATTAGAGTTGATGCGGATATAAGATCTACGCAATTAAAATTTTTTATTTATTTTTTTAAACAAGATGATAGTAGGCTTTATTTTTATTCAGAATATTTTTGCATAATAAAAAAGAGATGATATAAGTATTCTTCTAATTAAACAATGCTTTTCTTTTTTTCTTCTGTAACAAAGTCCCATAAAATTTGCCAACTTTTATTGAGAGATTGCTATTTATAATTTGCAATTAGATCGAAGAAGGTGGTTGCAATTCAGCTGAAGAGATGTCAGTAAACACTAGTGACAGCTCTAGGAATGTTTTTTAGGGTGTTTTTGGGTGGGTTTGCTCTGTTACAATTTTTTTTTCCTTAGATTCTTCATTACAATTTTTTTTTTTTAAAGATTTTAGTTCAATTTTTTTTAGCTTTTTCTTTTTGCTTGAAAACAATGTTATGAATATCGTTTCGGACTCTGTTTAGTTTGTTTAGTAGAACGGAATATTTCAATACCGGTTTATTTTGACGTTTCAGGATGTTTCGAGATTTCTAAAAAAAATTAAAAATAATATATATTTATATTTTCTTATACAACATAAAATTATTGATCAAAATAAGTAAATCTCAAATAAAACAAATCATTTAGGGCCTATTTAGTATATGTGTTTAAACATATATTTTTAATTTTTAAATAACATTATACATATTTCTAAAAAATATAAATAACATTACCAAACGAACAATTAGTTTTTTTTTTTTTTTAACTCAAATCATCAGTTATTACATAACAATTACTTTTTAAAATATTAAAATATAAATATGTAATTAAATAATAAAAAAAAATAGTACAATAAAAGTGTATATATGTATATCATATTGGAAAGAGGCAAGAGACATTAAATAAGTTTGAAATCAAACTCTTTTGTAAGCTTTTTGGGTTTTGTCATTTCTAAAGCTTTGTCACGTGGGTGGGGTCAGGAAACTAAAAGTCCAAAAGCCAAACTAAAGAAAAAATTTGACAAACCAAAAACTAGAGTGAAAAACGAAAGAAGAGGCACACTAGCAGAGCTTCTGAAACGAAGCAACGAAATAGAAAAGGGAGAAGGGGCGACCTTTGCGGTGGCTAGATTTGTTTTTTTGGCGTTCGACGCATGTAATGACATGCTATACTGACAAGTTTGAGGGTGTTCTTAATTTTTTTTTTTTAAGAGTGTTTCTAATTTTTTTTTAGGATAGACAAATTTAAAAAATTTAAATTATTATATATAAACTTTTTTTTTTTCAGGTCGGGTTGTCTCGGGACCACCTTAGCCTGTACCTAGCGCCACCATTGGCAAACATAGTCCTTCGATGAAATCTTTGTAAAAACTTAGCCATTTTTGCGATATTTGGTTATAGTTTAATTTGGATTAAATGATCACCAATTGGCTCGAGTGGGAGTAGTTCGAAAGGTTTCCTAATGAAATTTGAATAATAAGAATTTACCCCCAAAAAAAAAAAAATGAAAATGGAAACTTCCTGTGTGAACACGATTTTCCCACTATTTTCCAAAACCACTAACTGCTCAAAGATAAGAGCCGAAAAAAGAGAAAATTAAAATGGGCATAGAAAGGGGTAGACGCTTCTAGAAGCTTGTGGAAAGATAAGCTGGAAATGATGCTAATCCCCACCATGTGTCTGCCTCACGGTGGAAATGAGCCTAATTCTCCCTTTAAATGTCCACCCCTTTCCCCATTTGTGGGAGATCCAGAAATACTCCAATCATCACCAATTATCTTTTCAAACTTAGACTAGACAAAAATTCTCTTTTCCTAAAAATTCCAGCTCACATTTAAGCCTCCATTAGCATCTTAAATACCCCTATGTAAGCCCCTTAACATTTTTTTTTGCTTTTGATAGTCTAGATTTCCATTTGAGCAAATAAAGTCCATGTTTTTCTTATATATAAAACATTGGACTCGGCTTCTGTCCAGTGGCCAGTGGCCAGTGGCCACTGGACAGAAACCCCATCCTAAAACATTTATGCATTGAAGCTTATTTAATCTATGGGAGATGTATATTTTCTAATGCTTTAAAGTTTAGATTACATACTTTGTTCTTACATTATTGCTTTTACATTTTGTCAACTATGTCTTCTTTAATCATTTCCTAGATCTATTGCTTTGAATAAATTGTCCATCTTCTTCTTCTTCTTTATTTTTTTATTTTTTTATTTTTTATTTTTTATTTTTTTAAATGTAAAAGACTTCGTCTTTCTCATATCTATGGGTTAATATGCATGGGTGGAGGCATATGCCTTTTTACACACAATTGTCTATTAAAATACCCATAGATTTAAGGGCACCCATTCTTGAATGTCCATGCTTTATGCTTATAGTTCTTGTTGCTTGGGTGAAAATGTAGATTTGAACAACGTATGGACACTCAAGCATAGTGGTATAGTTGTTATTGCTTCTTGCTGTTACTTAAAGTTACCATCATACATATTTGAACTAATGTTTTAAATAGATGAATGTATATGCTTTATTTCCTTTCACGTATTTATTTAAGTTTTTTTCTATATGATCCTTGTATGATTTCTCATGGGTGAACGTCATAAACACTATTCTACCAAATAATAAAGGGCTTGATTCAAATAAACTCTTCGAAAAATATGTTTTCAAAAGTTTTATGAGAAATTATACTTTATCACCCTAAACTATACTTTATGTTACACTTTGCATCATAAATTTTTCAAATGCACCATAAAATATGACTCTTGTTATACATTGCACCTTGACGTTAAGTTTGTTATTAACTTAGATAGAAATTCAAAGTTTAGGGTGCAAAATGAAATTTAGAGTATAGTTTAAGGTGGTAAAATGTAATTTTTACTTTGTTTTTAGGAATAATTATATTTTACCCACCTGTGGTTTACCTCTAATTTGACTTGTCTACCTGTGATTTCATTTTTGACACTTTGCCCATTTGTAATTTCCTTCATTACTAATCTGTTACCCACCTCTCCTTCGGTCATTATTCTAACACTATAACACATAATATGTCAAAAACAAAAGCCCAAACAGATTAAAACACTTTCCAATCCCAAAACTCACTCCCATCCAACTTGCTTACCAAACTAAGATCCTAAATGCTACAATGCCAAAATGACGACAAAATTACCAACAATGGGTGAGGCATGCTTATCAACATTTTCGACTAAAATGAAAAGAGACTCAGCATCAAACTCTTCACCGCCTGTAACATGGATTGCATCAATTTGCTTCAAGATCTCCTCCTTGTTATACCCATTTGGCACACCCATGATCTCAAACTCAACAGCTTGCTGCTTGGATCCTAGTGCTTCCATGCTAGCCATATTGTGCCATACAAAGCAAGAAAAGGCCAAAAAAAAAAAAAACTTCTAGGTTTTACGTAGAATGTGATGTTCTTCCAAATCAAACTCTGGGATAGTTGGACTGGGAAATTAAGATGGAGGACTGGGAAATTAATCAATCACTAAACTTTTTTGGGTCATCATTAATGAAATGAAATGAAATGCCAACACCCTTTTCTAGTTAGCATTTTGCTACACACACTCTTTTTCTCTCTCTGCATTTTTTTTCCCGAGAAACAAGCAGAGCACCAACTCGTAAATATGGGAAAAATTCAAACTTTCCTTACTGGGTCAGTGGGATTTTATTATGCCATTGCTCTTTTCGAAGTTTTCCGAAACGGGTTAGTTGTAGTTTTTGGGTTAAGGCTATCAATTACTATTTAGTTGTTATTATATTTACTTGTGACCATTTTCCTTCACTTTATTTTGCCAATTTCTCAAGAAACAAACAGAGTTCTTAATCCAGAAGTCGTACTGTTTAAGTTATCCCAAGCGTGTTTGATTTATGCACGAATGAAACAAAACACTTACGCCCTTCGCTTGCATTTTGCTTCACTCTCCCTTTCTCTCTCTGCCCTTTGATTTTTCCTTGGAAACAAACGTGAAGCATGAGGTGCAAAATTAGGTCAACGTGATTATTTTTACTGTTGCATTTTTCTGACGGTTTGTTGTAAATGGGTTGTTTGGAGTTTCTAATCAAAACCCAAGTGGTTCTCAATCCATTATCTCAAGCACATTGCATTGTGATCTTAGTTTGGTGAGCACGTTGGATGAGAGTTTGTTTTGAAAGTGAGGAGTGTTTGATCTGTTTTAAATTTTGTTTTTTATGAGTTTATGTGTTAGAGTAACTTCTGCACTGGAGGTGGGTAACAGATTAGTAATGAAGGGAATCACAAGTGAGCAAAGTATCAAAAATCAAACCACGGGTAGGCAAGTCAAATTAAAGACAAATTATAAGTGGGTAAAGTGTAATTATCTCTTGTTTTTAAGGTATTGAGAAGAATGGAAATTGGGTCTTTTTACATGGTGCCATATTTTTTCATTCAAGTTAATAGTAAATTAGATGTCAAGGTGTAAAGTGTAACAATGATTATAATTTAGAGTGCAAAATGTGCATTCAAAAAATGCAAAGTGTAATTGGAGGTATAATTTAGAATGGTAAAGTGTAATTTCTCCAAAGTTTTATCAAATAGTTCATAAATAACTCCTTAAAGCTATCCATTTCAAAACGGGTATTTTCAATGACTAAACAATAAGATTTTCCAAGTTGATTCTTTAACAAAACCCTCCAAAGGAACATTTTTAAATAAATCTTCGATAGATGCACTTTCTAAAATCACTTCTTAAATTAGTTAAATTAAGTTTCAAGAAGCCTAATTGGATCTTTTCAAAAAGACTTATAAAAAGCCATGGACTTATATATCCCTAGCTAAAAGAACATAGAAAACCATCAAGACGTTTTCTTTGAAAAAAAAAAAAACCTTTAGAAGGCTTGGAATTTAATCTTGAAAGTGATTTTTCCAAAGTACATGAAAAATCACATTTTCCCAAATGAAATTGTTCACCCTTCAGGGTTTTTCCACCAAAATCCATTTTTCTAAAATAAACTCCCGAGAAAATCTCTTTCAAAATATCTTTTTCAAAAACTCAAGATATTTTCAAAGATAAAATACTCATTTTTTAAAAATGTCAAGAAATATCATCTTTTTTTTTTTTTTTTT
>NW_027069777.1:832863-836073 GCF_002906115.3 Quercus suber | reverse complement strand
TGATTAGTGCCACTTTTCCTTCTAGCCTGTGACATATTTGCATGATATTATCTCTCAAATTTAGTCAACATTAATTAGATGGCAATCTGCATAAGATATTTGTTACAGCCACGAGGTAAGGTTGTAAATGAACCAAGCCGATCATGAACAACTTGGACTCGGCTCGATAAAAAGGTTGTTCATATTTGTTTGTTTATAAATAAGCTAAGTTTAAGCCTTAATTTTAGGCTCGTTTAATAACCAAGCTAAGCCCAAGCAAAAAAATTTGTTCACAAACAAGCTCATGAGCTATTAGGCTTGATACACAACAATTCAAGCATAGACTCATTTATAAGTTTATACATGTTAGCTAAATATACCTATTACACATATCTTAACAATGATATGGCCAACATGAGACCACTATTTATATTACCTTAATTTCTCTTTCCCTTTAAACTAATCAAGAACCACTTTAGACTATAGTTACATTTAAAAAAAAATAAATAATTAAGTAGACCACATATGATCATTCCCTATCAATCATCTAAAGTAAAGTTACGAAAAATGTTAATATTTTCTCATTCGTAGTAGTTACAAATAAATATTTTTCTAGTCCTTCACCATCTAATGTGAATGTAAAAATTATATTTTGAACAATTGCTGAAACTGTAGACAAAGAATGATGAATGAATGAATTTAATTATGTATATATATTACTAATTTGAATAATGGCTAATTATAAGACTAAAAGTATGATAAAATGAGTATACTATTTTTTCTTTTTCTTAATTTTAGAGATTTAAGCATTTAATAATGTAATTTTTTTAGATCTCAAGCTCAGAAACTTGACTTGAGATTGAGTTTCAACTTGATATTAAGCTTGAGTTTGACTTGACTAATTAATCAAGCCAAGCCAAGCTCAAGTTTTTTAGTTTTCCCACGAGCTCAATCTCAAACACTATTTTTAGACTTGTCACAAACTCAAGTTTTTGATTTTTTTTTGACAAGCTAAGTTTTAACATGCACTACTCGACAAAGTTTGGCTCGTTTACAGCTCTAAAGGTAATACATGCAGTGTCTAACAAAAAAATAGAAAAATTATTTAGTCAGAGAGAGGGAAATTTAGGATTTATTTTCATAAAATATTGATGTTCTTTAATAAATTAAACATATAGAGGCAAGCTAGATAGCTAAAATTTTTCATACCTTCTTGCTGCAGCCGAAACTGAAGAGAAACTTCCCATGGTCGATGAAGTTAGAAAATGTGTTGCAAAAAGGAAAAATGAAACCCGAAGACCATTGCAGAACTGCTTTGTGATCTCTCCTTGAATGTAACCAACTTATATAGCTAGAGGCAATGTCCCACCCCTGCATTCCCACAACATGTGTTTTTTTTTTTTTTTAAAGAAACGTGTTTTAGTTGGATGGGACCCGTAACCAGTGCACGGAACCCTCTGACAGACATTAGATGCAATTGAAAAATCATTTCAACTACATCCAAACGTTTACTTAGTTTACAAGACAAATTGTAGTGCGTCCCACAAGAACTAGACCCACGTCATGTTAGGTAGAATAGTTTGGGCCGTTCTATCAAAGTTTGTATCATAGTCAATTTCAACAAAAACACGTGGTATGCTAGCTTTTACTAATTTCATGCTATGTATAGATATACTTAATATAGATATATATATATATATATTAAGATATATTATATAATTCTTCTTTATATAATTTAAATATTATTGATAGTTATTCTTAAATATATTTTTTTAACTCTTTAAAAAGTTTTGTAAGAATATTATTAGGTAGAAAGTGTAAATTGTACATTTTTTAAAAAAAAATTAATTTTTTTTTATGTTTATTAATTCTAGACTTTTTAGGTTTTATACGCAATAACTTACTTAGATAGATATTTATGATGTGGTTCCACATTTGGCTCCAAAATTAAGAAATAAAACTCTCTTTAAAAATAAATAATTTAACTACTATACACCCTTAATGCGATAGCCACTCTACAAGTATAAGTGCTTGTGGAGTGTAGGAGGTAAGGGTCGGAGTTCAAGTCTCCAAGAGAGAGTTTTACACACATTTACACTTAGATTAGGCTAGAGTAAAATTCTATCTTGTATAAAAAAAAAAATAATAAATAATTTAGGACACATGGTGCAAAATTAAACTACAATTGTAAAATCTAATTGAATTTTTTCTAAACTTGACTGTTAATATATATATTAGGGAACGCAGTTCTTACATTTTTTTTCATGCGTCTATTTTCACTCTGTTACATTTTTTATTTTTTATTTTTTATCATATGAGTTTATTTGTGCATGTAATTTCTACCATCTTTTTAAAGTAATGGTGGTCTAATCTCAAGGAAGGAACTGAGGCAAGGAGATCTCATCTCTCCATATCTCTACAGACTACATGTTTGCTATGGAGTAAAAAGAACACAGGACTCACCAATGTTTTCCTAACTGAGGAAGCTAGAAAAATTTGTCTAAAGTATTTTTGTTTTTGTTCTCTCTCTATCTCTAGCTTTCTTTTTTTTCTTTTTTTTCTTTTTTCTAGATAGCCATCATTAGCTTCAACTGCATGTTTGCACAAACTGCGAAAAGCATATGCCACACTCTCTGGTTCGATGAGACTTTCAATAATAGTATCATATTTTCATTTGTTATGTTAATTTCATCATCTATGGGTTTTTTACCATTACAATAAACCATGAAGTCAAAATATATGTTGCGCATAGCCGCATACTGCTTATAATAAAAGATTTCAAGAATGAATATGTGATTGGAAGAAAGAACTTTAAATATGCATGATTATATCCTGCGAGGCAGCTAGTGTACATATTTAAATTTTGGGAATAATTTGGGACTACGCATTGCGCAATTTGTTTGCAACATTATCATTTCTAGTTTGTATTAAACAGGTTTTTCGTTTTAAACTTAATATGATTTTTTCATACATATGTCTATATATATATATATATATATATATATATATTATATAGGCCAGCAGTTGCAGCATTACTCGCACCTATTATCAATTATTGGTGCTCAAGGTGTTGAAATTGTGGCTTGAATTTGACAGTCGGTGGACAGAAATTTCGTGAATGGTAGGGACATGCACAAGGCCACCCTCTCTATTATCCGAGTTAGGTTATAGTCTAGAAGGCCCTGAATGGAAGAATGCCCCACATTTTTTTATTATTAGCTAATAGAAAAA
>NW_027069777.1:817011-831536 GCF_002906115.3 Quercus suber | reverse complement strand
AGCCTTACTTTTGAAAGAGAAAAAAAGAAGGCATGTGTCAGAGGCAAAGACACTGAATAGAAAATCCTCAGTTTTACTTATATTTTATCTGATATAAGCTGAAACCATATTGCCCAAGTTGAATTCTCTTGGAAATCCACAGCAGTCTCATTTTAAGCATGTGCCTGCATGATTTATATAAACTAATCTTGTTTCTGCTTTGTCTGTGGATCCTAGTTGCAAGCATAATCTTATTGTGAAACTGTATTAATACTTATGGCTATTACTATAACAAAATGAGTCCATCCCTATCTTCCTTTTTGTACTCATCTATTTAAGTTTCTGGAATTTTCTCCATTTATGACCTGCTAGCATCTTTAGCTTAAAATCAGAAAATGTTAAACTAGTTTTTCTTTCTAAATCCTAGTTAACATCTTTCTGTCTTTGAGAATGTCACTTAATCCTCACTCATCTGAGATGGATTTTTGCTGGGTACGATGCCAATGGCTAAGAAATGGTGGCTTTTGGGAAGTAAACAATTGCATCCACTCCTTAAGAATGTTTTTAGTGGCATGATGAGTGGATATTTTGCACCAATACACAGGCATACTTGCTGGCCCTGCCAGCATTTTTGAGCAGTTTACTGAAATAGGAAATATAAGAGTGCTTAGGTTTAATTGTTATATTTCAATACAACAGTTTTATAGTTGGCCTCAATTTGTAGGTTATAAAATTAATCCCTTAATTTTATTGATTAGTTGTTACTTTGAAGTTAAAATTCAATTTAATCCCTTCAATGGAAATTATGATTTTTATAGATGTGAATTTGTTTCTTTTTTTCTTTTCTTTTTTTGTTAATTATTTATTTATTTTGGTTGGGGGGAGGGAGGGGGGGGGGGGGGTGTTGGTAGATAACAAATTAAATTACAAAACTAACTGGTATGATATCAATATTGGATTTTTTTTTTTTTTTCACCAAAATTAGGAACACCTTAATTCCTGTGACCATAGAAAGGGTTGAAAAGATTTCAAAACGCACAACAAAAAAATTTCCATCCCATGGACTCCTGTTCAAACTCCCCTCAACTATCTATTCCTAGTCCATATAGATTCTAAAGGAGAAACACCCCTGAACTTTTTCAAAATATCAAGCACATAAACAGAATACAACTTCAAAGTGACCAACAGAAGGAAAAAAAAAAAAAAAAAAAAACTGAACTTAACTTAACAACTAAAATCAGCAAATGTGTTTATGGAAAATAATTTTACCGCATTTACTTTGAATGGCTTACACAAATTACAACAACAATGCCTTGTTCTCAAAATTTTAGGGTTATGGATTCTCAATAGATTAGTTAGGGTTGACCACATGTATTTCCATTCATAATAGTGTGGTTTAATTTATGTTGGTTGTCAACCTACCGCAACCCTCCTCCTTTTCTCAAACTTGAGATCTGTTGTGAAACAAATATGTGACACTAAGCACCGACACAGGCGGGCACACATTACAAATAGTCAAAATTAATTAGAGGTAATCAAATCTACAACAGCAGTGTCATAATTTTATCTTTTTCCTTTTTGGAATGGGGACGAATGATCAAATTTCACTTAACTGGAAGAAAATTTTACAACCAGCTCAGAAGTACAAAAGAAATACAAGATACTATTAACAAACTAACTAATAACTGCCAAACTCAATTCTAATAAAAAACAGAAACATGGACATTCTGAAAAGTACAAAGAATTTTATTCCAAATAAATTTTGGAAATTTCTTTACTGTAGGCTGTAGCTAATGGGAATCTTACGACATCCAAGGTTAACTGTACTAATCCCTCTTCATTTTTTATTGTCTTTATGAACTTGAGAGTTTCAGTCTAAGTAGAGGCAGTATATAGTTGTAGACCAAGCCAATTTACAAAGAGAAGCCTTGAAACTTTTACCCTTCAAATAGTTTACTTCTTAATTGAATTTATCACACAAATCAATTACATCTCCTCTGATCTAGCATTTGCTGAAAACAATATTCTGTACTCAGTAAAGAAACATTAATGAAAAAAATGGTCTCCACTCTCAAGCTTAATTCTGCAGAAAGTATATAGAGAATCAACCATGTATCCTCTGCTTATCAAATTATCTCTGGTAGAAAGAATAAATTTACAAAAACTAAAGGAATGCTTGAGAATGGCTCCACTAAAGTAGATTAGCTTCCACCAGTTTACTTAAGCCAACTTTCTTCTTATTTCTTTCTGTGTCTTGAGACAATAGAAACTATTAATCATGGAAGGCAATTAGAGGGCCAAGATGGCTGAATGTTTATCATTTAATGAAACTTCAGGTAGCCTTCTTTGAATTTCAACCAGATAATCTGATCTAACCAGAGGCCATATCCATGTCCCTCTTTGCAACATATGATATACTTTAGTTTGCATTTAACTTGTAATATTATACAAGTCTCAGTGCCCATATTTCAAATAGAGTGGTCCTGCATAGGGCCAAAGATAATTCCCTTTCTCAACTTTAGAGTTCAGTAAAGGTCAAGAAATGCTCCTTAGCTGAAGAATTTCCCTCTAGCCCCTTGTAATGTGAGGTACAGCCCAAAATATCCTTCTAAGCAAGTAGTCCTTAACCCATGCAACCCATATTGAACCAGCCTAAGCAAAAATTCCAAAATAATGACAGCATTGTAATTCTATAGTTATTTTTTTTAATTATATATATATATATATATTTTTTATATATATATATGTTATGAGAAAAGATGAGAGAGGAAGCTGGTGCCTACGAAGTTGTTCTAGGCGAGATCTTTAAAATTCTCACATTTATACTTAGTTTTGGTCTAAATAACTATTCAATGGTGCCTCACTCACAGTCATAGAAGTTTGTTAACCAGTCCACTTAGCATGGACAATGGCCCTTGATATATATACATTACAGCTACACCTGTACAAGAAATCCTTGGAATGGTATACGAACACAAATGTAGGTGATTATTTGTTCATTTAACTTCAATTCTCTTGGTACCATGATTCAACAGTGCAAGCTTTGCCAATCACACCCAAGTTACTAGAAATGCTACCTAAAACTTATGGCTTGTTTGGAAGTTTAGAGAGGGAGGAGGGTAGAGGGGAGTAGAGGGAAGGGGAATAGTGGGGAGGAGAGTAGAGGAGAATGATTCACCTCCACCTTATTTGAATGTTTTTAAAATTAGTAAGGGGGAAGGGAGTACTTAGCCCTTCCCTTTGTGTAATTTTGTTAATATAATAAGGATAAATTAGGTAATTTACTTGGTCAATAGTTTATGTACTCTACTCTCTCTCCAAATCTCTCCAATTTGGGGGAATTAAAATTGGGGGGCTAGAGGGAGTCCAAACCCCTCCAAACTCCTCCCTCTCATTCTTTAAAAAACTTCCAAACAAGGTAATTGCATTACTCTCCCTCCCTCTACTCTACTCCCCCTCCTTTTTTAAACATCCAAACATGCCATTAAGGTCCAGCCACGAAATAGAATCCATTTCCAAGCTAATGCCATGATAAATCTCTAAAACAAAAATATGAAGAAAATCAACATAATGGCAGACACAACAACATAGATATGAACAAAACAATGCTGTAACGTTGCATAATAATTAATAAGTTACTCCCACAACTCAACTAGAACTTCTCCAGACATGAAGTGGCTGACTTGTATGAAGTTTCTTGAATCCCTTCTAAAATCTTTATAGATTCACTTACCAATGCTATCAAGAATATACCTAAAATCCATCTCCGCCTAGATATTGCAATAGAGATCACCGGCATAACCTTCATTCACGGTTCTGCAGTGAGTCAGCATTCTTCGATTCAACCAAATAGTAAAGAGAGTCAACACAATTTCCAAATAGGCATAAATAATGTCAATATCAAGTATTTATGCTTCTAAATCAGGGAACACTGTGATGAAGAGAAAGAAAGTTGGACCTAGAACAAGCTTTCTTTCTTTTTTGATAAGTAAGAAAAGACTTCCCTTCTAAAATCTTTATAGATTCACTTACCAATGCTATCAAGAATATACCTAAAATCCATCTCCGCCTAGATATTGCAATAGAGATCACCGGCATAACCTTCATTCACGGTTCTGCAGTGAGTCAGCATTCTTCGATTCAACCAAATAGTAAAGAGAGTCAACACAATTTCCAAATAGGCATAAATAATGTCAATATCAAGTATTTATGCTTCTAAATCAGGGAACACTGTGATGAAGAGAAAGAAAGTTGGACCTAGAACAAGCTTTCTTTCTTTTTTGATAAGTAAGAAAAGACTATTAATTAAGCTACTTATGCAAAAAGGCACATAAAAAACAGTACAAAGGAGGCAAAATGTACAAATAAGAAAAGAGGAAAGAAGAAAAAAGAAAAGAAAAGAAAATTAAATACCAGAGAAAAGAGAACTAATGAACCATGGGAGAGAATCACTAGACATGACTCCCTAAGCCCGAGACCAATTAAACAAAGAACTACTAAAAGAAGTAAGCGGCTGGTCTTCCAAACTCTCCACATCCTCAAATGTCCACCTATTACGTTCCCTCTATATACACCACATCAAACACAAAGGAACCAAATTCCAAATGTCTAATGAGTGCTTACCCAACCAATTCCACCAACCAAAATGAATATTTGATACCATACTTGGTAAGACCCACAAGACCCCAAAAGATCTAAAGACAAAACACCACAACTAATGAGCCTTCTCACAGTGAAGCAGTAAATGATCCATAGTCTTCCCACAACAACGGCATAGGACACACCAATTCACAAACGCGATAAACCTACTTCTCAAATTGTCACCATGAGTATCTTATCCCAAGTTGTGGTCCAAACAAAACATGATGGAGAAACTTATCGAGCGGCCTTAACCCTCCAAATACCTTTCCAAGGAAATACAATGGAGAAAGGACCTTAAAACTCATTATAATATGAACGGATATCAAATTCCCCATTCTTCTTCAACATCCATCTCATGCGATCCCAATTTTCAGTAGAAGGGATATTGGATTCCAAAATATGAAGGAATTCCACCACTGAATCCAACATTCACACACAACATATTCACCAAATTTTTAAATATACCTACTTCTAACTAGCAGACTCCATTTGTTGGACTCATATATTTGTAACCAACACATCACAAAAGGCCAACTCCTATTCCGCTTTTTTTTTTGTTTTTTTTAATGTTATTATTATTATTATTATATTTTTTCATAAATAAGGCTGTTGTTGTTGATGAAGTATGTTTTAAATATAACCTTGCTTTTTAACTGAGGCCCCAATATAAGTGTAATGGCACCCCATTTTTGCATCCCATATGTCTGCAAACAAGAGTACCTCTACTAGTATTGAACAGAGTCCTTTGCCATTTCAGAATCATCCACATAGACATAATACATCAGTCTGAGGACAAAACACTGTCAAAGAGGAAAAGGCAGCTAGGAGTAGTAGAGGACTGGCTAAGCTTAATTGGAACTCATTATTATAGCTAGTTTTTACAACAAATTTAGTTCTACAATATCATCACAACCCTATACAGATAATTTAACGACTCACTGACCATGCAATTACATTCAGTTTCATCAATAAATTAAATAAAACGAAAACCAAAAAAAGAAAAAGAACAAACAAAAAGAACAAACAAAAACATTTTGTTAAGAACAAACAAAAGCATTTATCTTTTAGTTAAGGTTGTATTAGAGGATTGGAGATTTTCTTAATTGGATGTGTTTACCGTTAATATTTACACACTTTTGTTTCAATGGCCAATTAACTTTTTACAAAATTGACCAAAATGGCATTTTACACTCGTCAAAGTTTGCATCAAAATTTTCAACAGAAATTAGTAAAAATAAAAATAAAATAAAGAATAATTTAAACAATTATTCTAGATGAACTTTTCATCGAAGAGCCAATTTAGATTCAACTTCCACCTAAAGCGTGCAACAAACCATTTCCCAATTTTCAATTTCATTATTAGTTGTCTCAACTTCATATTGCTATTATTAGTTGTCTCTCTCTCTTCCGTTATTTTTCATGGCAAAAAAGTGACAATAGACCAATCATTGTTGATAAGAATAAAAATCAGTCAACCACTTGTTGGTTAAGAAACGAAAGTTTTACTTTTGTGATCATCCATTGTGCCATTCCTTTTTTCCTTGGGGAATTGAGTGAGCTTGGTCCCCATTAATTGGACAAGTTTGTCCACTAGAAGAAAGCAAGTTCATCATATGCTCTGTAAGGTTGAAATTTATCAACCATCCAGTTGGCTTTATTCCGTGCCAATTTGCTTGTAATTTAAGCACTTAGTAACCCTGTTTTTAGGTGGAATTATTGTAAGGGTAGTGTGTGAGAAGTTGTGAAAAAAAGCTCAAGTATGTGCAAAGAAGCAGAACTTCGCAGCTAGGACTCGCGGGTGGCTCGCGGCAGCAAGTCGCCAACTTCAGGCACGTGAGATGCACATAGGAAAATTGAAGGGTCACGCCAGCTGTTGCACTACAAGACAAAAGTCCCAGGCTGGCCACGCCGTTACGTCGTGACTTGATTTCGCGACTTGGACAAGCCGCGAGACCAAGCCGCCAATTTACCCTGTTTGGCAAAAATCTGTCTCTTCGTATTCTCATATCACCTCACTATATATAGACCCTTATACCCACTAAATGTAGAGAGCTTCCAGAGAGAATTTTGTGAGAGAACACCCTAGAGAAAAACAAGATTGCCTCATCCACAATCTTCGTCTAAGAAACTCTACAAATTCCTCTACTCTCTTCCTCTCTATTGTCATACCATTGAGAGGTCTTTTACCAAATCCTTATCTCACCACACCCACGTCTGTGAGAAGGTTTATTTGGTGTTGAGGGAAGCAGTTTGGAAGGAACCAATATACATTGGTTAATGCTATAGTCAAGTAGCGGAATCCGAGAAGCTAAAGAAGAAATAGGTTCGGCGTAACCTCGTTGGAGCAAGAAGCTTGGATGGCTTAGGTACCTGGGTAGATTAGGCTTGGAAGGTCTTCTGCTGTTCATGTATCCCAACTACATTTTTTAGTGGATTTTATCACCGCTTGGAGGGCGGCGGAGAGGTTTTACACCGAAAACTTCGGTTTCCTCTTCGATAACACATCGTGTGTTGTCCGTGTGTTTGCATCGTTCTTCCCTTTATCTTTGCCTTATATTTACTGCTGTGGATGTGTTTATATTTGGCTTAGATTGTCTATCAATTCTGTTATTGGCTTATTATCATGTTCCGCACATTAATTGTTTGATATAAAACTTGAATTGGTATTTTTATAATTTAGGGTCTAAACGTTCAAGGGTGTTTCATACCCATATTGAACTTTTAATTGGTATCAGAGCGAGTACACTCGTTGTGGTTTTAATACCTGAGTGTGATCCTTGACCCCTTGTTGAGATAGATAGGTCTCAATCTCTCATTGTTCAACCATTTTTTGATGGAAATAAGTATGCATTTTGGAAAGTCTGAATGAGAGCATTTCTATGCTCTATAGATGATACTGTTTGGGATGCGGTTGAGATTGGTTGGACCAAGTCGACGGATCCTAAGTCCACTTGGGATAAGGCAGCTCTCGCAGCAACCAATGCTAATAGTAAAGCGTTAAATGCTATTTTTTGTGGTGTGTCTCCTAATGAATTCCACAGGATCTCTCATATGACGGTAGCCAAGGAAGCTTGGGAGATTTTGGAGACGACATATGAGCGTACAAAGAAAGTTAAGGACACAAAACTTCAGATGCTTACCACCAAATTTGAAGAGCTCAAGATAGGGGATGATGAACCATTTCATTCATTCTATAGGAAGCTCAATGAAATTGTAATTGCTAAATTCAATCTTGGGGAGAAGATTGAGGATAATAAGGTGGTGATAAAAATTTTGAGGTCCTTATCGGAGAGCTTTCAGGCAAAAGTCACAGCCATAGAGAAAAGCAAGGATTTGGATGAAATTAATATCCAAGAGCTCATTGGATCACTTCAAACGTATGAGCTTGGACTACCTTCCCACAAGACGAGCAAATTGCTTGCTCTTAAAACCATGACCAAAAGAATGGATAATCCTTCCGAAGAAGATGGAGTGGAGAAAGAAGTAGTATATCTTGTGAAAAACTTCCGAAAATTCTTGAAAATGAAGAACAGTGGAAAACCATTCAACAGAGGAAAATTTTCATCTTCAAGAGGTGATAGGAAAGAGTTTAGAGAAAAGGAGGGAAGGATTCTCAACCTTCTTCAGACATTGTGTGCTATGAGTGCAATAGCCATAGACATCTAAAGAAGGAGTGTCCAGATTTTCTGAGAGGAAAATGCAAGGTTTATGCCACGACACTCAGTGATTCAGAATCTTCTGATTCTGACTCGGAAGAGAGCTGTGACGGAGAGGGAAACTACTCCGCCTTCATGACCATTGCTCATGTGGAGTCATCAGATGATATGGGTGCACTTGTGAAGGAGCTTGGTGAGCATTCTGATTTAGAGTCTATTAGGATTGTGGAAGAATCAGATGCTGAAGAGGAAGAGAATACAACTAATCTTCAAGAAAATTACACCATACTTCTTGAGAAGTCGGGAGAGTATTCCAGAGTAGCCAAGGCAACTGTAAGGAAAATAAAGAAAGCTAAGGAAGATTACAGAAGTCTTTTGATCAGATATAAAGAGGCTAAGTGTGAGATTGAGACACTAAATGGTGAGCTGTCTAAAGCATATACAAAGGTGAGATTTCTTGAACAAGAGGTTGTGCAAGCTCATGCTAAGATAGAGAGAGTCTCCTCTCAGAAGTTAGAAGATGTTATATCATCTCAAAGATAGTGGTTGATCTGGGTTTTTACTGAGGTGGCAACATTGATGTGAAGGGGTAAGCTTGAGAAGGGCAGCCATGGAGTTCGTTTGAGAGAGATAAGGGAATAGGGGTTTAGAGAGAGCTCAGGCCGAGAGCTTAGAGAGACTGAGCTCAGGTTTAGAGTGAAAGATAGGGCTCAGTGAGACTGAGCTCAGGCCGAATCCGACGACCCTAGAACTCAACGAATCTGACGGCTCTCCTTGCAGCTCCTCAATCCAAATCATGATCGTGATCATGATCATCTTCAGCTTGCGGGGCAACGACAATGAGGAAGAAGCTGGGAGTGGACACGGCGGCAAGTATGAGGTAGCTGAAAGTTCAAATAGCGTTGAAAACACTATGAACGTTTAGACCCACCAATTACAAATAACCAATTCAAGCTTATTATCAAACAATTAATGTGCAGAACATGAACATAAGCTAAACACAGAATTGATAAACAATCTAAGCCAATTATAATCACATCCACAACAAAAAATAAAAGGCAAAGATAAAGGAAAGAGAGATGCAAATACAAGGACTACACGTGATGTGTTATTGAAGAGGAAACCGAAGTTCTCGGAGTAAAACCTCTCTACTGCCCTCTAAGCAGTTAATAATCCACTAGAAAATGTAGTTGGGATACATAAACAGTAATAGACCCTCCAAGCCTAATCTACCCAAGTACCTAAGCCCTCCAAGCTTTTTGCTCCAACGAGGTTGGGCCGAACCTTTTTCTTTTCTAGCTTACCGGATTCCGCTATAAACCATAGTATCAACCAATAATTATTGGTCCCTTCCAAACTACTTCCCTTAGCACTAAATGAAACTTCTCACAATCGTGTGTATGATGAGAAAATGATTTGATCAAAAACCTCTCAAGGATGTATCAATGGAGAGGAAGAAAGTAAAGGAACTTGAAGAGTCTCTTAGGTGAAGATTATGGATGAGGCAATCTTTTTTTCTCTAGGGTTTCTCTCTCACAATTCTCTCTGGAAGCCCTCTACATTTCGTGGGAATAAGGGATATTTATACTAGGTTGAGAATGGAATACGAAGAGTCAGTTTTTCCCAAACAGGGCATTCTGATGGCTTGACCTCGCGACTGGGTTGAGTCGCGATTTCAAGGCGCGAGCTAATGGTCTGGCCAGCTTGGGAGTTTTGTCCTGTAGTGCAACAGCTGGCATGTCTCTTCAGCTTCTGGCATGCTTGGCACGTGTGCAACTTCTGGCAACTTGCAAGCTGCGAGCCACCCGTAAGATCCAGTCACGAGTCCCTGTTTCTTTGCACAATCTTGAGAATTTCTTCACACTCTCTCACTCACTACCCTTATAAGATTCCCACCTAAATACAAGGTTACTAAATGCTAAAATACAAGCAAATTTGGCACGGAATAAAACCAACAAGATAGTTAATTAAATTCAACCTTACAGTAGCTAATTGGGTTAGGGAGAGAAGCCAAAATCAGAGTGAGATTTGTGTACTATTCCCTCCGCTTTGTTCTCATAGAAGTTCTTAAGCAATCAAAACCCTAACTTTTTTATTTTTGTTATGTTTGTTTTTCTCTAAAAATGTTTTTTCCTAACAGCAAAAGGAGAGATGGGTAACGGATTGAAGTTCAAGTAAAGTCTAAATGATTGACTTCTCATGGAAAGAAGATGTACATTAATGAAATAACTGACTCTCACTATCAGATACGATACGTAGATGCTAGAGGAGCGCATTGAATGTACGGCTTCTTTTTGAAAAGCTATATATTGACTACATTAAGTGTGCGTTTGGGAAGTGCGTTTTGCGCTTCCCAAACACGTTTGCGTTTTTCTTTTTCTTTTTCTTTTTTTACTTTTTAGCTTTCCCAGCCGGCATTTTGTACTGTTCATTACTGTTGCGACTACTGTTCATTGAACAGTAGCCGCAACATTTGACTTTTTCACACAAAGTTTACTGTTCACGGACCCACAAATTTCACTTTTCAGCAACTTTTTTATTAAAAATGGGTCCTACAGTACTATTTACACATTTAAAAATTATTTTGCTACAGTGTTTTCAGTTTTTAACTGTATCCAAACGAACCCTAAATATGAATACGTCCTTCCATTATTTGCCTTTCCACATGAACAAACTTCCTCTCCCAACCTATCTTTCCATAGCTACTTCCAATATATTCTTATTCATTAATGATCCTACATATCATCATGTGTATTTGTTTCTTAGGAGATTGTTTTTTGAAGTGTACTCATGACAACTCATATATAAATTAATAGCTGAATAAAAATATTTTCTAATTAATTTCATCACGGTTTTTTTTTTTTTGGAGAAAGTTTTTCATCACGGTTGACCATTCCTATATGGCCTACTATTAACTATAGTTTCTTTTTTTAGGGTCACCAATGTCCAACACCTCACATTTGTAATCTCATTGCTATCTAATAAAGACATGGCTCACTAAATGCATGCCACATTACCACTACACTACAAGTTTCAACCAACATTAATATTATTGATAGCCTCATGTTGTTTATGAAACATGAGTACTTTTTATTCTTTGCTCTTTTATAGTTAAAAGTTGCACAGCTATGAAAGTACTGTTAAATGATTTCACAACCAACTTTTAGATCAATAAGACATTATAAGTTGAAATTTAAATTTATAATACTATAGACGTAGTACAGTAGTACTTAATTTTTTGTGTTATCTACGAAATCACAACGGTTTCCTCTTCAAGTTGAGAGTGCCAACTGCAAGATCACAATAGAAATATTTGTAGAAAACTAGGTGGTTAACAACGTTGTTACTCATAGAAGTTTCCTAAAGCAATTTTTTGGGCTGAAAATATTTACTCTTAGCGAATAAAAGAGAACGTTCAACTACGTACTTTGTTGATTTGTGTCCCTATCTTTTTAGACATTATTTCTAAATCTTGTCGAGAGAAAATATCTGGGTTTCCGGTTACAGCACTTAATGCAGGAAACCACTTTTGTGTGTTCCATAAATAGGTTAGCCATGGTATGTAATGAACAACTCGAACTGTCCACTGGTCCTGAGGTAGTTGTTTGTAGTAAGCCTCTGTAGACAATTTGGGAGGCAAACCTTGCCACCGGCCCACCAGTAGTTGATAATTGGCGCAAGTAGTGCTACTCCTGCTAACCTTTAGACGTATGACAAAATCAGATTACACAAATTTGTATTTAAATTTGTTTTCTTTAGAGTTCAGAATAACAGGACAACTTTCTCAAATTGAAACAATAGTACATCATAACTACTTCTAATTGAGATGTACGTAATTTAATATGAAACGTGGTTCTTTAGAAACCTTTATTTAATTAATTTTTTTTAAATGTCCATTTTTTTCTTCACATGACAATTTTACTATGTTTTAATGTTCTAGAGAAAAATGGAATAGTATTTTCACCAATCTTATTCATTGTATTAATCAATTTCATATCAAGTTTCCCAAAACCAAAGGCTCATTTTAATTATTGTGTTTTAATACCAATTTTACTATATACACACAATTGAATAAATATTATCATTAATTTTCATATCAAGTTTGCCAAAACCAAGGGTCATTCGACTCATTCCAATTAGTGTTTTAATACCAATTTTTACTTCATACACACAATTGAATAAATGTTATTATTTTTTTGAATAAATGTTATTATTATTCACTTACTTTATACACACAATTGAATAAAAGTTATCATTATTTCTCTCTCTCTCTCTCTCTCTCTCTCTCCAATATTTTATTGAAAATAGTACACACTTTATATGTGTGTGTGTGTGTGTGATAACGGAGGAGAACCGTTTTTAATGTGAATATCTTAGTTGGAAACATTATGAGGTGTCAATTAAAATTATAAGGCTCTTAGTGGTGCACACTTTTTTTGTATGCATTATACCTATGTGGTCTTAATCATTTATCTATTATCATAAAATATATATTAAATAAGGTAATATCATATGTTAATGTTTAAGATTAAGTAGGTATGTTATAGAAAAAAAAAAAAGAAAAAAAAAAAAAGAGTACCATAGATTTCACCATTATAAGATTATATGCATATCCGAAATATATTCACAATAGTTACATAGGCATAGCAAGATACTACTCTAGTACTAGTATTTGAAATGTGGCTATTTAGAGTATTCACAATGGTCTCCTTAAAATAAGACAAGAGCCCAATATGGGTAATGAACTCATGAATAACACTCATATTCTTTCCCACCGATTATCTAAAATAAGATCTTGCTACACTGCTTCCCACATTTAGGGAACACTTTAGTTTCCTCAAACAATTATTTTATTTTATGTTTCTTTGAAAAGTGAGAGTGACTGTGTGAGTGTTTAGAAAAGTTTAGGAAAGGTAAATGTTTTGAGAAGTGGAGAAAATAATAATAAAAAATGAATGAAAAAAAAATGATATTTAAATGAAATATAGTTTAGAATAGAAAATTTGACATAATACTGCTGTTTTTTTTTTTTTTTTTTTCAGGCCTCTTTTTCTTGTCTAGTTTTTTCCTTTTCTTCAAAAGGATCAAGGTTAGCAATAGTACACTGCCAAAATGTGCTCATATAAGAACAGATTTATTGTTAAAGGGAAAAAAAAAAATCTTTGATATATATATAAAAGCTAGTTCATACCTATGAGGAATGTACTTGAGGCAGCCCCAAACCAGATGGCTCCCAATAGAATAACCAATTACATAAAATTTGGAACCGAGTTCCAACTGATCCACAAGCTCTTCGATATCTAAAGCCAAACTTTTCAATGTTTGTTTTGGATGTGGACCACTTTCTCCATAACTGGGTTTGTCAAAAGACAAAATGTGTAGTCCAAGTTCTTCAATAAATTCCTGAAAAGTATTTCCTTTAGAACAGAATAATTTAGAAACTCAATGTAAATAAAAGAAAACAGTACAGTATTTGTTTTTTGCTGAATGAACACAGTACAGTACTTGAGGGAGGCTTTTCAAAATAGAACATAATAATTTAGAAATATTACTTGAGGGAGGCTTTTCAAAATCACAGGACTATGTCTACAAGCACTTAAGCCATGAACAAAGAAAATCTTATACTTGGCCACTTGTGCTGGCACACCATGCTCCTTGTAAAGCCAAATTCCTTCCATCCCTAAGCTTTATTCTAGGTGCTGTGATGGGTGGTCCGCCAGGTGAGCCACAAATTTTGGGAGGTGGTGGGCGGATGGCTCGATAAGCCCGTCCTATTGCTAGCAATCCCATCAATAAGATCACAGCAAACATCGATATCTCTGGTATTTGAAGTTGGGAAGGGAAGACTTACCCTGAAAATAAGTAAGGTGTATATATATATGGAGAGGTAATTGAGAATCACTTCAGCCACAAATAATTGCAATCATGGAAATCTCTAGTAGCTAGCATTTTCCTTTTCCTATTTATTTATAGATTGAAAAATGTTAAAGTTACAAACAATTTAGAAATAGTTGATATGGCAAGTGATTTTATGTTTGGAAAAAGTTAATGGATTATTGGTCTAGAAAACTTTTTAGAAATTTTTAATGAAAAAATAAAAAAAAAACCTGTTTTTGATATATTTTTTTAATAGGGGTGTGCATCATGGTTGAGGGGGTTACTTTTCAACCCAACCCACCCATGTGGATCGGGTTGGACTCATGGGTTGAACCATTTTTTCTTCTATTATTATTATTATTATTATTATTA
>NW_027069777.1:807883-816633 GCF_002906115.3 Quercus suber | reverse complement strand
AGTTTGTCCATTATTCATATAGTTACATATTTAAAAAACAAAACAAAACAAAAACCATTTAAGTGCGATAACTGCGTCATTGCTAAAAACAGTTTATGCAGAAAATAGTGAACAATTTTTATGAGAAAATAGTGAACAATTTTAATTAATGCAAAAAATAGATTTTATGAATGTAATAAGCAACTTTGAATATATAGTAAACATAATATGTAGACAAAAAATTTTATTAACGTAGAGACAGACTTTATCAATGAAGAAAAAGCAAATTCGATTGTTGTGAAATTTAAAAAGCATTCAAATTTGGCTTTTAAATTTAGGAAACACGATTTTATTAGGTGTTTTATGAGAGAACGACGAATAATTTTTTAAATAGTTTGCAAAGAATAATTTACGCAGAAAAGAGAGTGAACAATATTTTAAATAATGCTGAACAGGGAATAATTTTATGCAGAATGCTAGAAATAGTTTATGCTGAATACAGTGAACAATTTTTATAAGAAAATAGTGAACTGTTTTACTTAATGCAAAAAACAGATTTTATAAAATGCAGTAAACAGATTCGAATATACAGTAAATGAAAGTTCAAAATGCGTGTAAAACACTCTTTAACGTTTTGATCTCCAATTACAAAATATCAATTCAAGCTTATTATCAAACAATTAATGTGCGGAACATGAATATAAGCCAAACACAGTATTGATAAACAATCTAAGCCAATTATAATCACATCCACAACAGAAAATAAAAGCAAAGATAAAGGAAGAGAGATGCAAACACAAGAACAACACGCGATGTGTTATCGAAGAGGAAACCAAAGCCCTCAGCGTAAAACCTCTCCGCCACCCTTCAAGTGGTAAATAATTCACTAAAGAATATAGTTGGAATACATGAACAACAAAAGACCCTCCAAGCCTAATCTACCTAGTGTACCTAAGCCCTCCAAGCTTCTTGCTCCAACAAGATTGCGCCGAACCTATTTCTTCTTTAACTTACCGAATTCTGCTACTAAACCATAGCATCAACAATAGTCATTAGTCCCTCCCAAACTGCTTCCCTTAGCACCAAATGTACCTTCTTACAGACGTGGGTGTGATAGAAAAGGATTTAGTCAATAGCCTCTCAAAGATGTATTAATGGAGAGGAAGAGAGTAGAGGAATTTGTAGAGTCTCTTAGTGAAGATTGGGGATGAGGCAATCTTGTTTTTCTCTAGGGTTTCTCTCACAATATTCTTTCTGGAAGCTCTCATGATTTCGTGAGTATAAGGGTCTATATCTAGTGGTGTGTGTTTGGAATACGAAGAGTCATTTTTTGCCAAACAGGGTAAGTTGGCGGCTTGACCTTGCGGTTTGTCCAAGTCGCGAGGTAACGGCCTGGCCAGCCTAAGACTTTTGTCCTGTAGTGGGACAGCTGACGTGAACCTTCACCTTCCCGCATGCTTCTCATGTGCACAGCATTTGGCAGCTTGCAACCGCGAGTCCTAGCCGCGAGCTATACTTCTTTGCACAAGGATGAGCAATTCTTCACACTCTCTTCACACACTACCCTTACAAGAATCCCACCTAAATACGAGGTTACTAAGTGCTAAATTACAAGCAAATTGACCGGAATAAAACTAAAAAGATGGTTGATAAATTTCAACATTATAGTAAAAATGATGTGTAGAGAGAAAATTTTATTATCGTAGAAACATATTTATAAATGAAGGAAAAAAAATTCGATTATTACAAAATTTAGACATGAAAAAGCATTCAGATATTTCATTTAAATTTAAAAAACACGATTTCACTAGGTGTTTTATGAGAAAACAGCGAATAATTTTTTAAACAGTTTACAGAGAATAATTTACGCAGAAAAGACAGTGAACAATTTTTTAAATAATGCTGAACAGAAAATAATTTTATGCAGAATGCTAAACATAGTTTATGCAGAATACAGTGAACAATTTTTATGAGAAAACAGTGAACAGTTTTGCTTATGCAAAAAACAGATTTTATGAATGCAGTAAGCAGATTTGAATATACAGTAAACATGATGTACAGAAAGCAAATTTTATTAATGTAGAAACAGATTTTATAAATGCAAAAAAATATATTTGATTATTGTGAAATTCAAACATGAAAAAGCATTCATATTTGGTGTTTAAATTTAGAAAACACAATTTCACTAGGTGTTTTATGAGAAACGCGAACAATTTTTTAAACAGTGAACAGAAATTAATTTACGCAGAAAAGAGAGTGAACAATTTTTTAAATAATGCTGAACAAAAATAATTTTATGCAGAATGCTAGAAATAGATTATACAGAAAATTGTGAACAATTTTCATGAGAAAATAGTGCACAGTTTTACTTAAAAGAAAACAGTTTTGCTTAGTGAACAGTTCTACATTCAACTAATTCGAACTTTTTTACAAATTCAAATTTTTGAGGCATTTACCTTTAGGTGATTTATACGAATCATTTATTTTCTTTCATGGAGTTTGTCCATTATTCATATGGTTACATATTTAAAAAAAAAAACACACACACACACACACACAAAAACCATTTAATTATGATAACTGCGCCAATATTAAAAACAGTTTCTGCAGAAAATAGTGAACAACTTTTAATTGAAAACAGTGAACAATTTTGATTAATGCAAAAACAGATTTTATGAATGAGTAAGCAGTTTCGAGTATACAGTAAGCATGATGTGTTGAGGGCAAATTTTATTAATGTAGAAACAGATTTTATCAATGCAGAAAAACAAATTCGATTATTAAGAAATTTAAACAAGAAAAAGTATTCAAATTTGCCTTCAAATTTAGGAAACACGATTTCACTAGGAGTTTCATGAGAAAACAACAAAAAAAAAATTAAATAGTGAACAGAATATAATTTACGCAGAATGCTAGAAATAGTTTATGCAGAAAACAATGTACAATTTTTATAAGAAAATAATGAACAGTTTTACTTAATGCAAAAAAAAATTTTATGAATGCAGCAAACAGATTCAAATATACAATAAACATGATGTGTAAAAAGCAAATTTTATTAACGTAGAAACATATTTCATCAGTGCAGAAAAACAAATTCGACTATTGTGAAATTTAAATATGAAAAAGCATCCATATTTGGCTTTTAAATTTAGAAAACACGATTTCACTAGGTGTTTTATGAGAAAACGGTGAACAATTTTTTAAATAGTGAACGGAAAATAATTTACGCAAAAAAGAGAATGAACAATTTTTTAAATAATGCTAAACAGAAAGTAATTTTATGCAGAATGCTAGAAATAGTTTATGCAGAAAACAGTGAACAGTTTTATGAGAAAACAGTGAACAATTTTAGTTAATGCAAAAAACAGATTTTATGAATGCAGTAAGCAGCTTCGAGTATACAGTAAGCATGATGTGTTAGGGTAAATTTTATTAACGTAGAAACAGATTTTATCAATGCAGAAAAACAAATTCGATTATTATGAAATTTAATCATGAAAAAGTATTCAGATTTGGCTTTCAAATTTAGAAACACAATTTCACTAGGTGTTTCATGAGAAAACAACAACAAAATTTTTAAATAGTGAACAGAATATAATTTACACAGAATGCTAGAAATAGTTTATGCAAAAAACAGTGTACAATTTTTATAAGAAAATAGTGAACTATTTTACTTAATGCAAAAAAAAAAAAAATTATGAATGCAGTAAACAGATTCAAATATAATAAACATGATGTGTAAAGAGCAAATTTTATTAACGTAGAAACATATTTCATCAGTGCAGAAAAAAATTCGATTATTGTGAAATTTAAACATGAAAAAGCAATCATATTTGGCTTTTAAATTTAGAGAACACAATTACACTAGGTATATATGAGAAAACAATGAACAATTTTTTAAATAGTGAACAAAAATAATTTACGTAAAAAAGAGATGAACAATTTTTAAATAATGTTGAACAGAAAGTAATTTTATGCAGAATGCTAGAAATAGTTTATGCTGAAAACAGGGAACAATTTTATGAGAAAAGTGAACAATTTTAGTTAATGCAAAAAACAGATTTTATGAATGCAGTAAGCAGATTTGAATATACATTGAATATGATGTGCAGAGAGCAAATTTTATTAATGTGGACACATATTTTATCAATACAGAAAAATATATTCGATTATTATGAAATTCAAACATGAAAAAGGATTCAGATTTGGCGCTTAAATTTTGAAAACACGATTTCACTAGTTGTTTTATGAGAAACAGTAAACAATTTTTAAACTGTGAAAAGAGAATAATTTACACAAAGAGAGTGAACAATTTTTAAAATAATGCTAACAAAAAATAATTTTATGCAGAATGCTAAAGATTGTTTATGCAGAAAACAGTGGACAATTTTTATGAGAAAATAGTGATCCGTTTAATTAATGCAAAAATAGATTTTATGAATGCAGAAGGAGATTTGATATACATAAACATGATGTGCAGAGAGAAAATTTTATTAATGTAGAAACAGATTTTATCAATGCTGAAAAATAGATTTGATTATTGTAAAATTCAAACATTAAAAAGCACTTAAATTTGGCATTTAAATTTTGAAAACACAATTTCACTAGTTGTTTTATGAGAAAACCTCCAACAATTTTTTATACAGTGAATAAAGAATAATTTACGCCGAAAAGAGAGTGAACAATTTTTTAAATAATGCTGAACAGAAAATAATTTTATGCAAAATGCTAGAAATAGTTGATGCAGAAAATAGTGAACTATTTTCATGAGTAAATAGTGAACAGTTTTACTTAATGCAAAAAACAATTTTACTTAGTGAACAGTTCTACCTTCAACTAATTCGACCTTTTTTACAAATTCAAATTTTCAAGATATTTACCATTTGGTGATTTATACGAATCATTCATTTTTCTTTCATGGAGTTTGTCCATTATTCATATGGTTACATATTTAAAAAACACAAAAACCATTTAATTGCGATAACTGCGTCATTGCTAAAAACAGTTTATGCAGAAAATAGTGAACAATTTTAATTAATGCAAAAAAAGATTTTATGAATGCAATAAGCCGCTTCGAATATAAAGTAACATGATGTGTAGACAGAAATTTTATTAATGTAGAAATAGATTTTATCAATGCAGAAAATTAAAATTCGATTATTGTGAAATTTAAACATGAAAAAAATTCAGAAAACAGTGAACAATTTATGCAGAAAACAGTTTTAGAAAACAGTGAACAATTTTATGCAGAAAACAGTGAACAATTTTATAAGAAAATAGTGAACAGTTTTACTTAATGCAAAAAACAGATTTTATAAAATGCAGTAAATAGATTCGAATATACAGTAAACATGATGTGTAGAGAGCAAATTTTATTATCGTAGAAACATATTTTATCAATGCAGAAAATCAAATTCGATTATTGTGAAATTTAAACATGAAAAAGCATTCAGATTTAGCATTTAAATTTAAAAAACACGATTTCACTAGGTGTTTTATCAGAAAACAGCGAACAATTTTTTAAACGGTTTACAGAAAATAATTTAAGCAGAAAAGAGAGTAAATAATTTTTTAAATAATACTGAACAGAAAATAATTTTATGCAGAATGCTAGAAATAGTTTATGCAGAATACAGTGAACAATTTTTATGAGAAAACAGTGAACAGTTTTACTTTATGCAAAAACAGATTTTTTGAATGCAGCATGAAAATTTGAATATATAATAAACATGATGTGCAGAGCGCAAATATTATTAATGTAGAAACATGTTTTATCAATGCAGAAAAATAGATTCGATTATTGTGAAATTCAAACATGAAAAAGCATTTAGATTTGGCGTTTAAATTTAGAAAACACGATTTCATTAAGTGTTTTATGAGAAACCAACGAACAATTTTTTAAACAGTGAACAGAGAGTAATTTAAGCAAAAAAGAGAATGAACAATTTTTTAAATAATGTTGAACAGAATATAATTTTATGCAGAATGCTAGAAATAGTTTATGCAAAATTCATTGAACAATTTTTATGGAAAAACAGTGAACAGTTTTACTTAGTGCAAAAAACAGATTTTAAAAATGCAGCAAGCAGATTTGAATATACAGTAAACATGATGTGCAGAGAGCAAATTCTATTAATGTAGAAACAAATTTTATCAATGCAGAAAAATATATTCGATTATTGTGAAATTCAAACATGAAAAAGCATTCATATTTGGCGTTTAAATTTAGAAAACACAATTTCAGTAGGAGTTTTGTGAGAAAACAGTGAACAATTTTTTAAATAGTGAACAGAAAATAATTTATGCAAAAAACAGAGTGAATAATTTTTTAAATAATGCTGAAAAGAAAATAATTTCATGCAAAATCGTAGAAATAGTTTATCTAGAAAACAGTGAACAATTTTTATAAGAAAACAATGAACAATTTTAATTAATGTAGAAATTAAATTCATATTTTGAAATTAAAATCTCTATATTTTACAATGCTTCTATTTAAATAAATAAAAACGTAAAAAGGCTACTTGTTTCTAAATTTATGTTTATTTGTCGATTATCCCAAAAAAAAAATTACAAGGTACTTTTGCTTGGTACGCTCGAGTACCGTAGAAATAAAATAAACTGCATTTTATTTATAAAAGGTACTCAATCCTGGTATACTCGAGTGTTGTGTTGCGTGGTACTCGAGCTTACCAAACTCGAGTACGACATTATTTTTTTTAATCGTCCAATTTCAATCTCAGCAGTGCCACAATGGCAAAACTGATGAGCAACTCGAGTTTTAGACTCGAGTACCATTTGGAACTCAAGTTTATAAAACTCGAGTTCTAGAAAAGTGGTATTTCCCTATATCGTTCTGAAACAGTGTTTTTTTGCTACAAATTTCTGAAAATGGTGCTATTTGGCCATTTTCGCCAAAAAAATGCTACTAAGAATGATAATGAATGTCATCATCTTTCCACAATTTTTAAATTTTCACAATGAATGATGATATTTGTTGCAATTTGAAGCTCTTCATCAAATTAAATACTTGAAATCATCTACAATGAAGATTTTATTATTCATACTTCCTTCTTTATCTTCTTGTTTTATAAGCCTAGTTACGATGTTTAGCTTAATTATTTTTAATGAACATCGTTTTAAGCAAGAAAAGAAATTAAAAAGAAGAAGATAACAAAAGACATATGTCATCAAAGTTTCCATTAGATAAAATTCTAAGTCTAGAAGATTTAAACCTAATATATTAGTATTCTCTAAGTAAAAAATAGAACACCATATATCACCATTCTAACTTTCCAAGCATAACTACCTATCTACCACATAAAATTCAAAATTGATGAGAATGCAAAATGTCATATTTTTCTCCCTTAATGTTTAGTCTTTTATACTTATTTGGTGCCTAAATGTACTCATTATTCTTATATTTTGATTTAGGATTCAAATGGAGGCATTAAGTGCAAAACGAAGTTAATTGGGCAATTCTGGATAGCTTTGACATTGCTTCGTAATCTGGGCATAACTCTCTTATCTGAGCGTCGATTGAAATGATTCAAGATGCTGTGGAACGCCATGATAAAGCTCTACAACTTTCATGTTTTGAGTTTTGAGAGATACGGGCTTCATCAAGGTCTAAATTGGGCTTGAAGTTGCTGCACTTGCACTGCTGACGTTCTGGAATGTTCCTTTGCTTGAAATTCTAATATGCAGATCTGATGCACAAAAATTCCAGCTGAAAAACACCACTTTCCTAGTTATATTAGGACTTTGTTTTATTTTTAATATTTTTCCTTAATTAGTCAGATTTAGATATTATTATTTAAAATATTTTTAGGAGATTTTGTAAGCTTGGGAAGGGGGAATTAACATGTAAAAGGGGGAGTAGAAATCAGATTAGACACACACACCTCTCTCTCCCCTCTTCTCTAATTTTTTCCTTAGAGTTTTTTGTCATGGCCCTATGTGGCTAAAACTTTTATACTTGATTGAAGGAAACTGAAGCCTCAGAATCAATAAAACTGTGAGATCTAATTTGTTTTTATTGTTCAATTTATGCTTTGAATATCGGATGTTCTTCTGTGCCTATTTTCATGATTGTCTCGTTTAATTACTAGGAGGCCTACTAGTTTATTATTCGTTGTAATCTACTACTAGGTTAGATATCAAATCCATAATTGTTTGATCCCTCTAATTTGTGAAGCAACCAAGATTTAATAATTTGCTGCGTCAGAAATGATTAGATCTTAGGAATAACGCTTGACTAAATTAAATACAATTGCTTGTGCTTGTGTTGTTTAGTTTCATCGATCTCTCTAGTTCTTAAGGCTGCTACTGAATTAAACCTTTAGCGCTTGTCTTAGGTTGTTTAGTAGCTAGGGTTAATTAGATCGCGTTTCGGTGGAGGGTGTTCCTGACTTGATGGGATGGGAGTCACAAGGCTTTAAAGAAAGCCGAGAAGCGAGGTTTAACGAGATTCTCTTTGGTTTTTATACTTTGACCTTGCTTATATATCAAGGCTAAGTCTAACTCCTTATGTCTCAGAAAGACAGATGTCCTATTTGATACACTAGACTAAGGTGACTAACCCCTATCTAATACACTGTGCCGAATCAAGGAAAGCAACTGTACCTGAGAAGAAAGAAAGAGAGATTCATTTTGAACAGCCTTTAAGAGATAGGGGGTGCCACAAGCCTAGGTCCCAACGAAGATATTTGACATTGGTTTGGTAGACAGAGTCTAGGTCGCCAAACCTAAGCCCCCTGACAAAGAGTATGGAT
>NW_027069777.1:798980-807862 GCF_002906115.3 Quercus suber | reverse complement strand
GGATTACTATGTCTCAAAAATGCGTCTTGCTTGTTTTCTAATTAACTGCGACTAAGGAGAGATAGGAAAATTTTTCCAGTGATGAATATTCAAAGTGTGAATTGATATATACTTACATCGATGATCAATGGTAAAATTTTGATGTGGATGTTGACTTTGACCAAGGTTTGTTCTCTTAATTGATTTTGATACTTTGATTTGAATTGTTCCTTAGTTGTTTTTTTTCTTAAAATTGTTTTCATTTGAATCATCCACAATTTTCATCCTTTGATTCTCCAAATTTTTCTACTCTCACCCCCTCCATTGATACATCCTTGAGAGGTACATTAGCCAAATCCTTATCTCACCATACCCATATCAGTGAGAAGGTTATTTGGAACTTAGGAAGCAGTTAGGAATGGACCAATTGATATTGGTTAATGCTATGGGCCATAGTGGGATCTGGTAAGCTAGAGAAGACAAAGGTTCGGCGTAACCTCGTTGGAGCAAGAAGCTTAGAGGGTTTAGGTACACTGGGTAGATTAGACTTGGAGGGTCTTCTGCTGTTCATGTATCCCAACTTTATTCTCTAGTGGATTATTGACCACTTGGAGGGCGGCGGAGAGGTTTTACGCCGAGAACTTCGATTTCCTCTTTGATAACACATCGCTGTGTTGTCTTTGTGTTGCATCTCTCTTCCCTTAATCTTTGCCATTTAATTTCTGCTGTGGTTGTGATTTTATTTGGTTTAGATTGTTTTATCAATTCTGTTTTAGCTTATCTTCATATTCTGCACATACATTATTTGATAATAAGCTTAAATTGGTAATTTGTAATTTGGAGGTCTAAAAGTTTAAGGCGTTTTACACACTATTTGAGCATTCAAATACCGTCATTAATGAAGGGTAACTTCATTTAGAAATAGGGCCTTAAATATCAAATAACAAATTTTATTTTGAATTCAAAAAGAAAATTCCTAAAATTTAGGATTTTTTTCCCTACACTTTCAAAAAAAAAAATTACAATTACTACTTATCTCTAAAGTTTATCCTTTTTATTTGATTGAAAAATAAAAAAAATATATATATTTCTAAATTATAATAGATGCAAATTATTAATCTTTACCCAAAAAAAATAAAAAAAACCTCTAAGCACGCACTCACGAGCATGCTCAAAGGCTAATGTGTGTGTGTGTGTGTAGCCAAAGCTGAGCGAAAATCTAATTAGATTTCAAATTGGAATTCAATTAGATCCTAATTTTCTGCCACGTATCCCATCTAATATAAGCTTTTAAATATTTGTGCCAAGTGAGTTAATTTAGTGTAAAAATTGGATTTCAATTAGAGCTTAATTTTGCGCTACGTGTACTATCTAATCTATGTTTTTTAATTTCTGTGTCAATTGAGTTAATCAATGTAGAAAATGAGAAGTCCAATATAAATAAACCATAAAATAAAAAAATAAAACATAATCATATATCCAACCCTATATATAAAATTAGAGGAAGTGAGAGTTTGAATGATTTTATATGTATGAGCTATTTTTTTTTTTATGTAACTAAAAATAATTCAAATTTATAAGTAAGTCATTTATGTAATATACCATAAATATGTATATATATTTAGGTTTTATATATATTAAAAGAAACCAAAGCTTAGAGAAAATTCAATTAGAATAAAAATTAAATTTTGTTTTTGTTAGCTTTCCATAAATATTAAATTGTTTAGATTTTTGCTGTTATATTTTTTCTAAACTAATAAACATATTTTTTTTTTTTTAGTGTTTCCATTCAAATATTTTGTATGAGAAAATCTTCAACCTAAAAAATTGTAATTAAGCTGAACGATCCTATACTCCTATCTTCATTCAATTTAGAGAACACTATTGGATCAATCCATTCTTTTTATTTTGTGTTGTATTTAGTATAATTCCACATACAATTATTGTGAATTGATATTGTATATGTAGCATCCAATAGTGATTTTCAAAATTACATACGTAATAGCAATGTAATGAAAAATTTGGCATAACTAATATCATGAAAATTGTAAGGAAAAACTATTTTAGTAACTCCAAATGTTCTGGTCAAACTATTGTCCTACATGTTTAATAACCCAAGCTAACATCAATAGCACCACTACAATTTAGCATTTCCATCTGTAAGCATGAGTTACATACGAGTAAAATTTGTAATATCTCTTGCACCACCCACCACACATTATTTCATTCTCTTTTCTTTTTTCTTTTTCTTTTTTTTTTTCTTTTTTTTTTTTTTTTTTTGTTGTTCAAATTTAAAATTACTCTCTTTTTACAATGCACAATAAATGAATAGCATGAGCACAATAACACAACATTTTGACCCTTGATTACATTTGTTGTTCTGACTTTTCTTTAATACTAGTTTAGGTTGAACATGCAAGGCACATGCTACCCCTTTAGTGAGAAAATTAAGATAGATGTTTTTTTTTTTTTTAAGAAGAAATATCAAATCATGTACTTAAATTTAAAACAGCTGTTTTTCATGACAATTTCTTAGAACCTATTTACTAAATGTAATATCTACTCACTAAAGAATGCTACTAAAATGATATTGAATGTCATCATCTTTCCACAATATTAAATTTTTGCAATGAATGATGATATATGTTACAATTTGAAGCTCTTCATCAAATTAAATACTTGCAACTATCTACAATGAAGATTTTGTTATTCAAACTTCCTTCTTTAACATCTTGCATAATTATTTTTAATGAACACCCTTTTAAGCAGAAAAGAAATTAAAAAAGAAGAAAATAACAAACATATGTCATCAAAGTTTCCATTAGATAAAATTATAAGTCTAGACGATTTAAACCTAATAAATTAGTGTTCTTTAAGTAACAAATAGAACACCATATATCACCATTCTAACTTTCCAAGTATAACTACCAGTCTACCACATAAAATTCAAAATACAAGAAGAAATTTTTTGGAACATTAAAATTTAGCAGGAGTATTTTAGACATTGCAAATGGAATATTTTATGAAGTATAAGATTTTGTTAGCGTTTAACTAAGATAGTAGAAATACAGTTATATGCTCATTTACAAAATAAAAAGGATGAAAAAGAGGGGGGGGGGGGGGGGGGGGGGGATTGAACTACCCCAAACATAAAGGGGGAAAGTGCTTCTTTGTCAATTTTGTGTGTGTGTGTGTGTGCGTGCAAAACAATGTGTTTTTTTTTTTTTAATAGCTTGAAACAATGTGTTATAAAAAAAATAAAAAATAGAAAATAAAAAAAAAAATTCAACCTAAAAAGGTTGTGCATAAAACAATGAATTTTGACTCAACGGATTGACTAAACCAAAAAAGAAGTCTAGGAACACAACAAAATGTCACGATATTTTTACAAAGCCTTTATTTTTAACTATGGTTGGTCTTGGTATGATATTTTATTATTTTGTTTTAGAGTAATACTACGTCCACCATGGTTTTGAAATCTAGACCATTCAAAGAACCAGAAAGGGGAGTGGTTCAAGGTTTTTGAGGTCAAACTGAGGTTCAACCGAGACCAAACCGTGATGTATCATTTAATTTTTTAATATATTTGGTACTTAAATTTATCTTTATAATTAATAATGTTTCATTCTTGACCAACAAGTTCCGTTTGGCCCAGTGGTTTGTATGCTTGGATGTTGTCTCACCTACTGAAAGCAGGTTCTAATCCACGTCAAAAATATTTTTAGAATAAATCATAGGTCAAAATTTTACCAAAATACTGAAATTATTGAACCATGACATATAAAACCAACTTAGGACCCAATTAACCCGATCTGGTCTGGATATCAAAACACTGACGTCAACAATATTTTTAGAATAAATCATAGGTGGTAAATTGTTACTGGTTTTAAACTGGGCTAACCACTTTAAACCATGCATTTAAAACAAAACAAATAAACGAAAAGCCAATTGAAGAAAATTGTGACTAAAACTGTGAATTTTGGCTCACCAAATTTGACTAAACCAAAAAAGAACCTTAGGAAAACACAAAAAAAAAATGTCACAACATTTCCACAATACTTTTTTATTTCCAGCTATGGTAGGTCCCGGTTTGATATATTATTTTATTTTTGACATTCACAACATTTTCACAAAAACTCTTAAGTGAAAAATTATTACTGATTTTAAAATTGTGTATTAAAAAAATAAACAAAAAGGCAGCATAAGAAAATTGTTAATGAAACCATAAATTTTGGCTCACCCAATTTGACTAAACTAAAAAAGAAGTCTAAGAATACAACAAAATATCATAACATTTTCACAATACCTATATTTTTAGAATTCGATATGATATTTTATTATTTTATTTTAGAGAAATGCTACACCCATAAAATTTTCATAATAAATTCTAAATGACAAGTTGTTACTGGTTTAAACTAGGCCTACTATTGATATCATTTTTTTGTCCGTTAAAAATATCTTACTAAGTAAGATTTGTTGTGAAATTATTGTGATTTTATTTTGATTTATAAGTGTGGGAGGGGAAGAATCCGAACACCAATTAGCACCAAGTAGGCCCGACCCGAGGAAAAGGGAGTCTCATCCTCCAAATGGTTCTAATTCAATACGGCGGTAAGAGACCAAATGTTGAGACTGAGGAAGCCGACCATCCGAGGAGTTTGAAGAGTGAGGTTCCTCGGAAGGTTTTATTCAAACCACTGAGAACAAGGGACAAAATGCCAAAGAAGAAGAAGAAAGAAACGTGCAAGTAAAGAAGAAGGACGATGCTCAGATAAAGTACCCATCTCCTCTGCATTTAATGTACTGTACCAACTCAGTTGGCCACATTAATGATGGAATGACCCCCGTACAGTGCCCTCACAACTTGCAACACATTTCCACCTCCTCAAGCAAAGCCCTGATGGGACAAGTATCCAAATGAAGATCTCTGATTGTACAATTGGAGGGATGAGATGCACCTCAAATAGATATATAAGGAAAGGGAATTCCTCCAAAGGGTGGAGGAAAAATTTGAAAGAGAAAAAGATATTGTGTATCAATATTCTATAACCAAGACTTGAACAATATATGAACTAAACATCCACGAATTAGCCCAAGGATGAGATAAACATTGAAATCTTCTTCTTTGTTTCAAATTATTTGTTGGCTTCACGATTGAACGTGAAACTAGACCACTAAAGCATATGCAAGCTAACCTCAAAACCCAACTCTCTACAAATTAATTGTATTGAACTATATCATATCAACTTTCTGCCCATTCAAGGTTTGCAACTTAATTTTTGTTCCTCTACAATAAGGAACTGAGATCTTGGCGATTGTGAAAATATTACAACAAAAAGAATATTTTATAACATTTTTGCAATACATTTATTTTCAGTTATGGTTAGTCTCAATTTTTTATTTTATTGTTTTATTTTGACCTATAAAAAATTTACACTTAAATAATTGTGAAAATATTGAAGAATTTATTGTGTCAATATTGTGTATGCACGCATTAATATTTAAAAGAAAATAAAAAAGCACAAACAAAACTGGGCGTACTGTGAAAAAAAAAAAAAAAGGCTCAAGCAAAACGGTGAGTTTTGTCTCACCAAATTGAATAAACCAAAGTTACTATAGATTGAGCTATTACCCCTTTTTATAGAGTCTTTTGGCTAAATATTGCAAAATTTAAAACATATTTGCATTATAAGTACTGTTCCAAGTTATTTAGGGAAATGAGGAGAGAGATTGAATTTCAGCAATACTGTTGCCGAAATTCAACAAAAAGTAGGAGAGAGAATGAGAAAAAGGAGGAAAGAGAAAATCTTAATTTTAGCAACAGTAAACCTTGAATTTCGGCAACAGTGTTGCCGAAATTTATTTGCCCAATTTTCCTGTGCCTGCCCGGATGTGTGAGTGTGAGAAGTGCAATAATGAGTGAGTGCCCAAAAAAAAAAAGTAATTGTGGCAATGGTATTGCCCAAAAAAAAAAAAAAGTGAATGCCAAAATCTTGGAAAGAATTAAAGAAAAATATAATGTGCTAAGTACACAATATTTTTACAATATTTTCACAATAAATCACAGGTAACTAGTTATTATTAATTCAAATTTAAATTTGACATTGAGATTACTATTTTAATTTAACAAGTAACAACCTGATACTTAGAATTTGTTGTAAAAATATTGTAAAAATTGTGTGCACTTATTATTTCTTTAAAAAAAAAAAAAAAAGTGTAATGGATTTGCCGAAAATTTTGTGGCAATTGTGGCTTGCTGAAAATGGGAGGAAAAAAAAAAGTTTCAATGGGTTTGTGGCAATTTTTTTTTTGGCAATTGTGGCAATGTCATTGCCGAAAATGGAAAAAAAAATTAAAAAACTTTTATTTCTTAATTGTGGCAATGGTATTGCCGAAATTGTGGGGAAAAATTTTTCACACAATTTTGGCAATGCCATTGCCACAATTGGGAAAAAATAAAAATAAAAACTTTTTTTTCCAAATGGTATTGCCGAAATTCGGCAATGCCATTGCCACAATTAGTAAAAATAAAAATAAAAATAAAAAATTTCCCAATTGTGGCAATGGCATTGCCGAAATTAGGGGAAAATTTTCCCCACAATTTCGGCAATGCCATTGCCACAATTGGGAAAAAAAAAGTTTTTTCCCAAATTGTGGCAATGCCATTACCGAAATTGTGGGGAAATTTTTTTTTTTTTTTTACTAATTGTGGTAATGGCATTGCCAAATTTCGGCAATTTTTTCCCAATTGTGGCAATGGCATTGCCGAAATTGTGGGGGAAAAATTCCCCCACTATTTCGGCAATACCATTGCCACAATTAGGAAAAAAAAGTTTTTATTTTTTTTTCCATTTTAGACAATGACATTGCCACAATTGCCAAAAAAAAAAATTGCCACAAACCCATTGAAACTTTTTTTTCCTCCCATTTTCAGCAAGCCACAATTGCCACAAAATTTTCAGCAAATCCATTACACTTTTTTTTTTTTAAAAGAAATAATAAGTGCACACAATTTTTATAATATTTTTACAACAAATTTTAAGTATCAGTTGTTACTTGTTGTTATTGTTAAATTAAAATAGTAATCTCAATGTCAAATTTAAATTTGAACTAATAATAACTAGTTACCTGTGATTTATTATGAAAATATTGTAAAAATATTGTGTATGTAGCACATTATATTTTTCTTTAATTCTTCCCCAGATTTTGGCATTCACTTTTTTTTTTTTTCCAGGCAATACCATTGCCACAATTACATTTTTTTTTTTTGGCACTCACTCATTATTGCACTTCTCACACTCACACATTCGGGCAGGCACTAGAAAATTGGGCAGATGAATTTCAGCAACACTATTGCCGAAATTCAAGGTTTACTGTTACCGAAATTAAGATTTTCTCTTTTTTCCTTTTTCTCATTCTCTCTCCTACTTTTTGTTGAATTTCTGCAATAGTATTGCCGAAATTCAATATCTCTCCTCATTTTTCTAAATAACTTGAAACAGTACCTGTAACGCAAATATATTTTAAATTTAGCAATATTTAGCCAAAAAACTCCCTTTTTATATAGTTAGTAGAAAAATTAAGTAAAAACCACAATTATAACATCACAACCTGACCAGCAATAGTCAGAGAAAATAAAACTGAATAAAAGAAAAGAGTCAGAGAGAAAGAAACAGAGAAATATTGTGTTGCTACTGTGCTTTTGTTGGTGTCTCTCTCAGAAGCAGATCTAGTGCGGTGGTGCTGAAGTAAAAGTGTCTTGCTGGCGTGTTGCTGCGTTTGGGTCTCAATCTTCACTGCCTCTACCTCTACTGCATGCTTCAGTCCTAGTGCCTCGCACTCTCTCTCCGTTAGTTTTAATTTTATTTTTATTTGGAATTTCATGGAATGGAACGTCTCAGTTCAACCTTTTGAGATCAGTTTTGCTTCAAACTTTGTAAGGGCCAAGCTGATTTTTTTTTTTTTTTGGTAAAATTGATTGGTTGGGCTAAATTTTTTATTCATGATTTTGTTGTCGGACTAATTTGTTTGGCCTTGCTAATTTGTATTATGGGATTTTAGATCAGTAAATTTTGTATGGACTTTTTCTTTTTGTTTAAGAGGACTAATGATGTTAAGAGGCCCGAATGTAATTTTTTTCACTTCTTGTTGGCCTAATTTTGTTTTTGTTTGGATTAATAGTTGCTGTTATTTAAGCTTATTTTGTTTAAAGGGTTAAATATTTTAAATAATTTTATATGAATTTTCAAATCTTATATTAAGAGAATTTGAAAAATATTCTGCTTAAACTTCACATTTTTAAAAAATAAATAAATTGTTGTTTATAACAACTTAAGCTCCACTAAAAGAGTCAAGACCCTACCTAGACTTATTTTTTATGATAATAATAATGACCAATTACAATTCCCCCATGCCCACGCGTTACCTCCATTTTCCATTTTCTTTTTAATTCACCATCATATAGGAATTGCTAAACTGAACTAAACCTTTGAAGAGATCACCACTCGCCAAATTTGCTAAATAGCACAATTTTAGTAAATATAACACATTTTTTGGAACTCGAGTTTCAAACTCAAGTTCCTTGCAGCTTGGGCTGCACTCCTTGGCATGCAACGCGAGTTGTTTGTAGACGTAATACTTCTCGTGTTTATATGCACAACTAATTCCCTTGCTACAATCAACAGAAACGTGCCTCTCAAAATTTGCAGTAGCCTNTATTTTAAATTTAGCAATATTTAGCCATAAAACTCCCTTTTTATATAGTTAGTAGAAAAATTAAGTAAAAACCACAATTATAACATCACAACCTGACCAGCAATAGTCAGAGAGAAATAAAACTGAATAAAAGAAAAGAGTCAGAGAGAAAGAAACAGAGAAATATTGTGTTGCTACTGTGCTTTTGT
>NW_027069777.1:783980-793980 GCF_002906115.3 Quercus suber | reverse complement strand
AAATTTTATCTATAAACATATGATGTATATCTTCTTTAGAAAATTATAAAAATATATTAATGTAAAGGGAAAAACAGATACGTAAAGAATATAATGGCCAGCTATTTTTAAAAAAAATGTGGTATGTAAAGAAAAAATCTAAACGTTATTACCAAAAATGAATAAATACAAACTAAGCACTATGGAGAGTCGATCTTTGGCAGGTCCATAATAAGAACTTATTCAGATGAGTAAGCTATGTAAGATACTTTGCATCATTAGAGGTATTACTATTTATTTTCTATTATTAGAAAGTGATAAAGCTTCTCACCTTTTACTAAGTGCAAATTACTTGTATTTAAAGAAATTTCAACTTTGCAAGTGGCACTGGCGTTCCTATCTCATGAAGAAGATTCATAGCAGTCCAAATCAAGAAAGCTCATTGCGTTACCCATGCTTCATGCTTGGGACCACAACTCAAAGGCATGCTTCAACCATAAGAGGACGTCCACATCTCAATACTTTTACTTCTGTCCGTCTATCCCAAACTGTAAAGAAAAACCAAGTTTGTTAAATTTTTTTTTTCTCTCAATTTTCTGTTTTTGAGAACAATTTTTAATTTTCTAACTTAAAAAACTTATATGGTAACCTAAAACAAGTAGGAAACAGAAATAGTTTTCATTTCTCAAAATACAAAGGAAAATAAAAACATGCTTTTACATGTTTTCCATTACTAGTTCTTAGAAAACACAAAGAAAATAATTTGCAAACCACAATTAATGAACCCGCGTCCTAGTTCGAATCCACTGGCAGAAAAACACAGAATTTCATCAATTTTGTTTCCTCTCTTTTTCTCTTACATGATGGGTTGTTTCTCTACACTACTCCACACTGTGAAACTCGAAGATCTTAGAGAAAAGGACCACCTTTGTTCATGGTTGCATGAATATATTTCAAGGGGCTTCAATTTGCTTGCTGGTGGCATCAAATTGTAAACTTGTTTGCTTTGTTGCTCCAAAACAATTTCTACTGATATGTTTGTCTTGTTAATTAGTAGGCCATGAAGTAAGTTCGCAAATTTTAGACTCATTTGCCTTGTATTGCGGCTTATGATTTATCACTCTATCTAATCTATGACTATGGCCCCTATCTGATCTATGACTATGGTTTGTTTGATTTGTGGCTATTAATTTATCTGATATGAAACTAGAGGCTTATGGTTTATCTGATGGTAAAGTAGAAACCCATTTTGTTTGACGTTTTGATTTGCAAATACCATGACTTAAGTTGGCACCATATACTAAAATAATAAAATGTACTTAAACAAATTGACTAAGCCCTTGAGCATCATTGGGCATTTGCTAATTCCTGACAAGTGGCAACCATGCTCCAACTAAATAAGTCATAGTTAATAGTTAATTTATTTGTGTTTTTTTTATAAAAATATACAACCATATTTACTGAACAATTATTTTTTATAGTTGGAAAACTGTTTTATTTTTTGAAGTAACCAAATGTGTTTTTGATTTTGAAAACATGTGAAAATTGTTTTTTATTTTATTCTTAAAATAATTTTTGAAAACAAAAATAAAAAACATTTACCAAACATAACCTAAGTTTTTTTTTTTTAATGGGAACTAGGGTATTTTTTTAGGTTAGGTAACAATCCCCAACCACCCCCCCCCCCCCCAAAAAAAAAAAAACTTTCATGTTTTGCAGAACTAGTTGATTTGGTGATTTTAATAATTGAAATTCAAATACAGCAATGTTGCGTTTGGATTCAAGATTTTGAGCTCTTGAAAGTATTAGTAATTCAGTATGAGTTTTTTTTTTTTTGTTTTAAAGTAAATAATGGGAGAAGGGGAGATAAGATTCGAACCAGAAATACACATACTCTCTCTCTCTCTCTCTCTCTCTCTCTCTCTCTCTCTCTCCATATATATATATATATATGGGATCTAAAATTTATAGTTTTCTGGTTAAATGATATTGTCAAGACTCTCATGAAAGAAGATAATTTGAATTGCATCTCAATCCACTCACTATAAGAATAATATTAATATCTTTTAATTTCTAATTGTTTCGCATTTATATATTACAATGAAATATGAGGGATTTGAACCAATGGCGTCTCCGTTATAAATACCAAGAGGTTTAAATTAAGCTACAAAACTCTTGGTTTTTTTATTTTAAAAAAAAAATTGCTCTTAGCCCATTCTTGGCAATTGCCGCGGGGGGGGTGGTGGAAGAGAGAACATAGATTGTTGAGTTTTATAACATGAATTTTAAATAAAAATAAAAAAATAAAAATTAAAAGTGACTCTCTATTCAAAGTCATGTTCATTTTAGGACCCACTAGGATGTCTAGGTTAAGAATTAGATTAACTGTCAAAAAGAATATAAAATGCCCAAGGAATGATATTGTGAGAAAATAATCAAAATGGTCAAAGAAAACTAGGAAGGGTCATCGTTTTAATGCCATTGAGGTAAAAGATTTTTTAAATCAAATATGTAATTCTAAGTGTCTTATAGCTCAATTGACATTTTTTAATGTTCCTAATAGAAAGGTTCAAAGTTTAAACCCCTATCATCTTTAATTGTAATTATCTAATTATTTTTATAAAATCACACATATAACTTAAATGTATAACTAGGACCCTATTGATAACTATTTATTTTCTTCTCTTGATGAAAGACTATACAAAGATGCTTTGAGAATTTGAATGGTTCAAATCAAAGAGAAAAGAAAATAGTTGTAGGAAAGGAATGAGTAGAACAAGAATACACAAGAGATACGTAATTCGGTCTAACGGCTTATGTCCAAAGTATAGAAACCTCAATAGAATTTATATAGAGATTATATGACTTAGGACTATATGTAGATGGGTTTTACACTACTTAGTGGGCCCTCTTGGGCCATTACATATAATGTGGACTTTTATTGAGAGTTGTAAACTCTCCAAGTAAATTCCAATTTTTTTGATTAAAGAGAAAGTGTGTCATGTTTCAGGTGTATATGGTGAGTCTCTAATAACAAAACTCAACAATATATAGGTCCCATGTGTTGTGAGAGAGTTACAAACTTATAGTTATCATTTTTCCTTCTTTTTTATTTTTAAGATAGATAGAATTCCACATTAGAGCATTCACACCCCAAATGTCAAATGCTAAATATAAACATTTTTTAGCATTTAAGCCCAAAATCTCCACTCCATCAGAAATTGTAAAAGCCAAGTATTACAAAAAAATTTGTAATACTGCTACAATGCAATTCTACATGCACTATAGCTGAATGGTAAACTTATATATTATTATTTAATCTCTTTCTCTCCTACTTTTTATTAAGGGATAATTACAGTAAACCCACCTGTGGTAAGGCCCGTTTTCACTTTGCCTACCCGTGGTTCAAAACTTATCACTTTGCCCACCTGAGGTACCTTCCGTTAGGGATTTGTTACCCACATCTCCGTTTGCAGTTAGAAAAACACATTTTTAAAGAAAAACAAACATAACAAAGATCAAAAAGTTAGGGCTTTTTATTTCTTAAGAACTTCTATAAGAACAAATTGGAGGAAAAAACAACAAACCCAGATTCAGTCCAAAGAAAAAAAAAATTCAAACCCAAATTAATTGAGAGTGTATGGACCGTTTTCTAAGAACAAATTGGAGGAAAAAACAACAAACCCAGATTCAGTCCAAAGAAAAAAAAAATTCAAACCCAGATTAATTGAGAGTGTATGGACCGCTTTCGAGTGCGCGATCGAAATGGCTATGGACTTTGTGTTTTCCTTTGCCGCTTTGATCGACTAAGGTTAATTCGAACAAGGCTCGGACGTCGGTGCCTTCGCTGGCGAGCGCGATGAAGAACGAAACGTAGGCAGAATTGTCCTCAGGGTTTTTCCCGTCGGGATAGAAATATATCCCCCACTGATATCCTCTGACGGTGAAGTTGTCGCTCGCGATGTGCTTCCCTACTCCCATGCCTTTCGCCAACGAGTAGCCTTGGATCACGAACTTGTGCGAACCGTTCACCGTCTCTGTTAGCGACCACGACTGGCTCGATGGACTCAAGATTAATTGAAATTCCCTTAAACATTCCCCAACCCATAACAAACACAAACCCAACTTCTCCTTCACTCTCTCTACACCCACAGAGTCACTACCCAACAAACCCTTCTTATCTTCTGTCTCGTTGAAATCGTTGAAGCCCATACCCATGTTCTTGGGGCGCAGTTTGGGCTCGATCGGAGTGACAATCCCTTGTGCATTCTTCCCACGGCCACTGCCTTTGTACCCCATTTTTTGCAATAGTTTCATACCAATCCCTTTGGTTTTGAGTGTCAGTTCTTGTGGGTCTGTGTTTGTGTTGCTAGGTGTGGTGAGTCTGGGTTTTGAAGCCGTGTATGATTTTTGTGAATGACTGAAAGTGTCTGAAAGGATTTTTGTGAAATTAGAGTAGAGCACTTTTTCAAGTGTAGGATTTTTGTAAATGTTTTTTAGGATTTGTGCCAATATGAAACCTAGGATTCTTGTTTTTGGATCTGTATGTTTGCTTCTTTTTTCTTTTTCTTTTTCTTTTTTTGTATTTATTTAATTTTAAATTTAAATTTGAACAAACCCAGAAGTTTGAGCTGATTGTTGAATCAAAAAGTGTGAAATTGGACTAATATCATTTGCTTACTTGAAATGTTTCAGAATTTATAAACCCTTTTGTGAATTCTTTTTTGGGTTTTGTAATTGCTTCCTAATCCACGTTTCAATGAGTTTTCCAAGTGTGGAGCATGTAATTGGATTGTTAGGAATTGTTTGATGAAGTCTTTATTGAAGGAATTGTCCTATACTCCCACCTTTGCGTCATCCTCCAGATTAAAAATGATTTCATTGAGCATTTGATCTGAGCTATTCCTGTGTTTTGTTCTTATAGAAGTTCTTAAGAAATAAAAAGCCCTAACTTTTTGATCTTTGTTATGTTTGTTTTTCTCTAAAAATGTGTTTTTCTAACTGCAAACGGAGAGGTGGGTAACAGATCCCTAACGGAAGGTACCTCAGGTGGGCAAAGTGATAAGTTTTGAACCATGGGTAGGCAAAGTGAAAACAGGCCTTACCACAGGTGGGTTTACTGTAATTATCCATTTTATTAAACAATTCCAAATCTCTCTCTCTCTCTCTCTCTCTCTCTCTCTCTCTCTCTCTCTCTCTCGTTATTTCTCTACTCTCTTCCTTCTCTCTTCAGACCCAAAACCCATAGCCACAAAAGCTCAAAATTGACCTGAAGCGACGGTGCCAACAACAACTGCTTGCATGTAATGCTCAGGCATTTCACCGACGACGCCGATGACACTACATTGGACCAACGCGTCGACTAGGCCGCAGAGACCCATTGCCCCGACCATGATGTAAAACTCGTCGTACAACTCGATCTAGCCCCGGAGGTAGAACACATCCAACAAGGGGACGATAAGGAGCAAGACGACGAAAAGGCCCAAGCCAGTGTTGATGCGAATGAAGACGTGAGACCGTGGGACCCATGGCCACCACACTATGGTAAGCCACCACTCCCACTCAAATCGGCCTGGCTGATGGCGGTGATGCTTTCTCTCTCTCTGGTTGACAACGGCGACATGGGTTTGCCACCGTGGGTCTGGGTTTTGCTTGCTATGGGTTTGGTTTTGCTCACAGTGGTGGTGACCGTAGGTTGCTGCATTTGGTGTTAATTATGTTGATGGTGGATTGGTGCTATAGTCTCTACACTTCTTCTTTTTTTTTTTCTTTTTTTTGGTGTTGATGGTAGATTATGGGTTACTAGTGGTGGTGGTGGTGGTGTCAAGTGTGTGTAGTGCAGCGATGGTGGGCTTGTGGTGATGGTGGTTTCAGTAAAGTTGTGGCCAGTCTTGAATAGAAAGAATGAGAGAGAAAGAGTAAATAATGTGTTGTATTGTAAATGATGATGATTTTGGGATATATTATTTTATTATGTTGAAATATTATTTTAATGAGTAAAATAGGAAAATAAAAGTTGGAATGCTAGATGTATTGTAAAATAGTATTGTATAATTGATAAAATAGTTTTTTAGAATGGTAAAATAGGATATGATAGCATTTCTAGATGCGAATGCTCTAAGAGCATTAGCATTGGGGAATGTTAATGCCAAAAGTAAGGAGAATTTGGCATTTTAAGCCCCAAAGTGCTCTGTATCAAGAAATGCTAAACCCAACTATTGCAAATTTTTTTGCAATACTGCTACAGTGCAATTCTAAAGTTAAAATTGCACTGTAGCAATATTCTAAAAATAATAATAATATTTTATTCCACATTTTTCCCCCGAAATTTCTCTCTCCTCTCATAATTTCAGTTCTCTTCTCTCTCATCCTTCTCTGTTCCATCTACTCTCTCCGTCTCTAGTTCTATGATTCTTTTTTTTTTTTTTTTTGCTATGACCAGTGCTTAAAGGAAGATTGCCAGTGTTTGGGTTGGAGATCACCAGTGTTTGGGTTGGAGACTGGTGATGGGTTTGGTGGAGATCGGTGATGGTTTTGTCACCCCCAAAAACCAACAAGACCATGGGTTCGACCATGGCTGAGACGAGAGAGAGAATCCATCCGATAGGTTCTGTTTTTTTTTTTTTTTTTTGCTGTGACCGGTGCTTAAAGGAAGATCGCCAATGTTTGAGTTGGAGATTGGTGATGGGTTTGTTGGAGATCGGCGTGGGTCACGGGGATTGATGATGGTTTTGTCACCCCCAGAAACCAACAAGACCATGGGTTCAGCCATGGCTGAGACGAGAGAGAGAATCTGAGATAGCGAAGAGAGGGAGTGAGACGGATCTGGTTATGGAGGGTTACAAATCTTGTTGGCTTCTTCTATTTGATTAAAGGGTTTGTTCACTATGACTTGAAGCTTCAGAATATCCTCGTGTTCGACAATGGGAAAATCAAAATCGCCGATTTTGGACTTGCAAAAAAAGAAGAGCAAAAACAGAGTAACAAATCGCCGACGAAATCAGTTAATCACAATGAGTACGAATCGCCAACGGATATTTGGGCTTGCTAAGTTGTGGTTGTAGTGAAAATATTTTTATATTATTTTTGATAGATCCTGAAAAATCAGTGGGCTAAAAATCTCAAGCGTTGGTGATCTTGAGGTTGAGTCCTAAAAAAGTAAATGTAGAATCAGAGAAGGCCGGTGGAGGCTAGCCCAGAATCCTCCGATGGTAAAGTCAGTGGTTATTTCAAGACAAAATGAAGTATTTCTAAAGTTCTTCTTTTTTGTGGAAATGTTTTTCATACCTTACTTCTTCATTTGGGAATGCTTATATAGTATTCGTGGAACGGTTACTTGTTTAACGACCGTTCCTGTTATTGAGGAATTCAGAAGATTCAAAGATAACTTCCATAACTGTCATGGAAGTTACCTCATTGGGACTTGTGCTCTATAACGGTTAATGGAGGGTTTGGTTCGTAACGATGCAACCTGTCCTTTACATTTGGTGGAACTTAAATTATCAAAAGCCCAGGGCCCAATGACCTTATCCGTCTATTACTAAGAATCCTAAAACAAACATAGGAGGGACGAGGTTATTAAGAGTTTCTCTCATCCCATTCTTTACTTTTTGTCATGGATGGCCCATATGGACGAGATAAAACTTAGCGCATTTTATTTATACTATCAATTTTTATTTTACTTTATATTATTTTAATATGTAGTATGGTAAAAAAGAATTTTGAGATGTTGGATGTGTTGTAAAATAGTATGGTATAATTGATAAAATAATTTTTTAAAATGATAAAATAAAATAGAGTAGCATTTTCTGATGCTAATGCTCTAATACCTTCAATTCTTAATGATATTGTAAAATTTTGTTTTCAAAAAAATTTTTTATTTTATTTTCTGTTTGAATATTTCTTTTCATTATTTTATACCATCACCTTTTGTTTTTTCTGCAAGGATCACTCAAACGTTACACTTTCACAATTTAATAAATGTTTTATTTTTTAATAATCATATAATAAATTATTGTTGGGACTTTTTAGGCCACCAACCTTACTGGCTACGAACAGTGCTTTCCCAATTTGAATCAACCGCTTAGACACTTCGAAATTTTCCCACACTTCCTCACAAAGAAAAAGGCGGGACCCATATATATAGACATTATTGTTAAGGAGAGCTTCGTAGTGAATTTCTAATAACGCAACCGTATCGAGAAGGAAAGGAACGACTTCACATAAGAAAAGTAAAGAAACCTTTCATTGGAAATTTCAGAAGATTCCGTACTTTCTGTTTGTTTCTCTCTCTCCCTTTCCCGTACACTCAGTCTCTTTACTCTGTTTATCAAAAAAAAAAAATTTCTTTACTCTGTTTTGACATCTATATTCCATTTCCATCAACCAAATATTTATTTTTCAACAAGAATTTTCCTGATATTTATGTCTATTTTGAAACAATTTATTTAGTTGTTGCTAAAAATGTGTTAAAATATATTCGTATCTTAAAAAAAGTGAAAAAAATTAAATAAAAAGAGTAAGAATTATGATATTTTAAGAAGCTGTATATAAAATATAAAAGCTAAAATGGTGAAAATGCTGCCAAACACACTCAATATACTTACTATGTATTAAGGGTATTTTATATAGTAAAATACCATTAGAGAGAGTTTGAATTGCGTTGAAAATGATATTGGTGCGTTTGTGTCTTTGTTAATGGGTCTCATGCACTGTTCATGAAACTCACAAGTACTATTTTCAACAAATTTTTCATTAAAAAATGGGCCTCATAGTATTATTTACATATTTAAAAATTATTTTTTTACAGTCTTTTCAGTTTTCAACAATAAGTAGTATCCAAACAGACCATTAGATTATAAGTGTTTGTGAAGTGTGAGGGTAAGGACTAGGATTGAAGTATTCAGGATGAGCAAGAGGAGCTTCACACATATACATTTAAATTAAGTTAAAGTAAAAATTATATATTGTATAAAAAAAAATAAAAAATAAAAAGGTATTTTAGTAAATGTGCCGCAAATTGAAATTATGGATTGCTCTCCATGTGAGAAGGTGCTTTTGTTTTTTTGTTTTTTTTGAAAGCATAAAAATGTTTATCATGACTTTGCTAACCCAACTTTCAAAATTTAAAACACCAAAATTGCAGTCTTTAGTTTACTGAACCAAAAACAAAAGAGTGATGCACCCAATCGTGGACATGTGGACCGACACATCTGTCAGAATAGAAACCAATCATAACACAACACGTAGACAAGTGAATCGGGGCGGCTGAAAACGACTGAAGGAGCCGGCTCTTCTCTTCTATGCCTTTTACCCGGTACATACAGATAACATTTTTTAAAAAAATTAGACAAAAAACCGTCAAATATTGGAATCCGAAATACGTATCTCACACTCTCTCCTTTCGGTTTTGTTGTCCTTGTATCCGTTTTCCCAATTTTGTTTTGTTTTTCTTTTCTTTGTTGACGACAATATCCCTACTCTCAACCAAATTTACGGGCCTAGTAGCTAACGTGTTTTTGAACGAACTGTTCTACTTGGTCCTTGGAGCACGTGAACAGTGAATGTGCTCTAGAGAGTAGAGTCTAGAGGCAAACCCAAAGTGGTCCTTTACTTCATTTATAAGTGCATTCTTATCAAGGGTGTTAAATGCCAAATATTTGGCATTTGACACCCCAATCTCTAAAAAAACACTTTCATCAAGCATTTTAAACGCTATAATTTTTTTGCATTGATGAATAGTGCAGTCTCAAATTTGAGACCACGCTGTTCACTAATTGTAAAAGTTATATTATTTTTTTATTTCTTGGGGCCCGCTTTCTTTTTTTATTATTTTTTTTCTCCTTTCCTTGTCTTTCTTCCGTCTCTCATTCTTGCTCTAGGAGCCTCAAACCACTTCTTTGCTCTCTCTCTCTCCCTCACCCTGTACTTGACGCTCTGCCTCCCTTTTTGACGAAACCCAGGCCGGAGCATCAAGGCCAGCCGATCTCTGTCCTAGTGGTTTTTTTTTTTTTTTTTTTTT
>NW_027069777.1:771362-778236 GCF_002906115.3 Quercus suber | reverse complement strand
TTTTTTTTTTTTTTTTTTTGGATAATATAAAAACTCCTATCAGTGTCATTTCACACCTTGACTCTTTCTAAATTGATACTTATATACGAAAAATTAAAATTTTAGTTTGATTTTTTTTTTTTTTTTGAGAAGAAATTTTAGTTTGAATTTGAAATGAGTAATATCGGTTTTCTGAATTCTAAAGGATGCATACTATTTATAAAAATTGAAATGATTGTTTTTTGTTTATAATTTATAATCAAGTTATTGTTATTTAAAGTATAGAATAAATAATTGATCCTTTTTTTTTTTTTGAGAAACCAATTGAAGCACATTTTTTTTAAAATTTTTTTATTTTATATAAGATAGAAATTCTACTTTAACTTAATTTAAGTGTATATGTGTTGAAGCTTTCTCTTTGAGACTTGAATCTCGGCCCTTGCCTCCCACACCCCGCAAGCACTTATATTTGTAAAATGACCATCGCACCAAGGGTGTGTAGTGATAATTGAAGCACATTCTGTATATCTTTTTCATAATTAGAGATTTTTTTTTTTTGGTGGGAAGTTTGGTAACCTATAACCCATGGTTTTTTTTTTTTTGAGAGATTTTCAACTTATGGCGTCCACTCTTAATGATAGCTCATTATCATTAGGCCAAGACACTAATCAGTTTTTGGTATAGACAGGGATTGAATCCCAAATTTCTTATTCTTTTATTTATTTATTTTTTTGAGAAACTTAAATCTCTTATTCAACTATCAAAAATTTTACCAGTTGAGCTAACTGGAACCTATAACTCATGGTTCAATATAGTATGAGTAAAATTAAAAAAAAAAAAAAAATCCTTAATAACATTGCTACAAAACGACCAAATGGTAGCTAAAATGCTTATCAATCAAGGTGAATGAAGATATTATACATTGACTTATAGTAAATAACCTTAAGGTCAATTGGTATTTTCAAGCATTTTACAATGGAGATGTCCATGATCCGATTTCCCTTCCTCCACTTAACACACACACACACACACACATATATATATATAAAGTTTTTAGCAACTGGATTTACTTCCTATCAGTAGTAACGACAAGCCTTGGATTCTACCATTTCATTTTTTCCTTTATCTATTCAATTTAAACCAGCATTTTTAACTGTTGCGGACAATGAATACCCAATGCTGGCATTGACATGTTCATTTAAATTGGTAGATGGCCGGTTTGAAAATTACTACTGACACAAGGAGAACTGAACAATGAGGCAATATCAAAGCAACGTTCAAGGACTCGCAATTTATTATCTGAAACAATTAAATAATGGATACCTATTATTTTTCACCAAAACTCTATTGAGCATTGTTATCCTTAAACAAAGCCAATTATCCAAAAACCCGAATCTCAACCGTCAAACAGAACAAGGAAAGTAAAATAAATAAATAAAAAAAGTAAAAGAAAAAGAAAATCAAGAATTAGCTGTCTGTAGTGAATCTATGACTATGAACCTGTGCTTTGCCTTTTTAGGATAAAATTACTACTCCAATACATCAAAGTTGGAAAACTATAAGAGGGAAATAAAGGAAAGCAAGAAAATGGTATAAATAGCCAAAATGAGTGGCGATCAACGCGGTAGGCTAGTAACGTAAATTAGTCAAAAGAGATGTGCCAAATTCTTTTCTTAAAAGAAAAGTAAAAAAAAAAAAAAAGGAAAAGGAGAAGGAGAAGAAAAAAACACAGAAAGGTGGCGATTTCCTAGGTCCTCACGAACCTAGTTTTATTTTTTATTTTTTTCCTAGAACAGACAACACCATATCCTATTTAGTTTTTAGTTTTTACATCTCTTTCAAAAATTCGAAATGTTTTAAACGGAAGGAAGATTCATAAACTTGGTAGCAGCCTATAGATAGACATATCATATGAGTCCCACTCAGCCATGACTCAAACTTTCTATATTGTACCCGGTACACTTTCACAGGGGCAGCCCTCGTGAACAATTTTTTTTATTTAATAATTTTGCGTATTTATTGATCAGTACCGTTAGATGTGTATAGCAACGTATATTTATTTATCAAAAGTATAAATAATTAAATATACATACACAAATATAGAGAGATAAAGATTAAAAGGGTAGAAAATTAAATTGAGAGAGAGAGAGAGAGAGAGAGAGAAACGGGTACTTTTAGTAGGAGCCACGGACGCTTTCCTTTCTTATTCAATGCTTTACCGAACTCACCACCCCTTTTTCTTCCAATTCCACACCTTTACTTCTTCCAACCCACCCTCTTCTGCACCCACCACTACCACGATCACTACGTCTCTCCCTTCTCTTCCTTTTCAAACTTATCGTTCTGTTCAGGTAACACCTTTTTTATGCTGGGAAAAAGATGGAACAAATTTTGGGTTTTTTTTTTTTTTTCGACAATTTTTTTGTCTTTTAAAATTTTGGGTTTTGTATGTTTTTGTAGGGTGAAACGGAAATGGAATGCGTGGAAGCGGCTTTGAAAACCAGTTTTAGGAAAGAAATGGCCTTGAAACCAACCCCACAGGCGGCTTCTGAAGAGTTGTGGGCAGTGAAAGAGCAAAATGGCTTGACTTGTGACGATTTTTTTGTAGATGAACTACTTGACTTGTCTAACGAAGATGGGTTTGTGAAAGAAGAAGAAGAAGAGGAAAAAAATAAAAGCTTTGTCTCTGACCACGAAAATTCCAACACCAAAACCACCACTTTCACTGCCAGCAAAGACGAGTTTGGCTCCGTACCCACAAGCGAACTCGGCGTTCCGGTACTATTTTTCTTCTCTCTCTTAAAAAAACGGTTACTTTTAAGGTTTAGGTCGGTTGTTATTGACCAAAGTCACCGTCTTTTTCTTTTTCTTATAACAGGCGGATGAATTAGCGGACTTAGAATGGCTATCCCATTTTGTTGAGGATTCTTTCTCGGAATTCTCTGAACCTTATCCGACCGTTATTTTAACCGACAAGCCCAAAGTGCCTGAGCCAGAACCTGAACCGGAAAAGCCGTGTTTCAAGACTCCGGTTCCGGCCAAGGCTAGAAGCAAACGCACTCGAACCGGCGGTCGAGTTTGGTCTCTTGGGTCCCCTTCGCTTACAGAGTCATCTTCGAGTTCAACAACCACCTCTTCGTCCACTTCTTCGTCTCCTTCAAGCCCTTGGCTCATCTACGTTAACCCAGGGCAGAACCTGGAACCGGCCGAGCCGGTTTACGCTGAAGCACAACCGCCGGTGAAGAAGCAGAAGAAAAAACTTAAGGAAACTGTAGGTGGAACCCAGACTCCGAGGCGGTGCAGCCATTGCGGTGTGCAGAAGACACCACAGTGGAGAACCGGTCCACTAGGAGCCAAAACCCTTTGTAACGCTTGCGGTGTTCGGTTCAAGTCGGGTCGGCTCTTACCCGAATACAGACCCGCTTGTAGCCCCACTTTCTCGAACGAGTTGCACTCCAACCACCACCGTAAAGTGCTGGAGATGCGGCGGAAGAAGGAAGTGCCGGACGTGACGACTCAGTCCAGTTTGGCTCCTGCGGTTGTGCCCAGTTTTTGAGTAATATTATATTTTTTTCTTTAAAAAAAAAAATTAAATCTAGTTAGGTTAAAAATAGGGAACAGAGAAGATAGGAAAAGAACCGGAGACATTGATGAGTGAACCTGGTTCGAACGGGCCCCTAGTTTAGTGTACATTTTTTTCCATGGTGGGTGAGGTAGGTTGATTAGGCATGTAACTGATTAGGAAGACTTTAATATGTATTTTTATTTTTTATAATTATTACTTAGTATTTTTCTATTTATTTTCCTCTAACTTAGTGATTTTTTTTATTAAAAAAAAAATTCAAAGTTAGAACTATAATGGTGGGCAATTTGACTCATTTGTGACTTGCGACAGGGCGCGGGGGAGAGATATTTGGGTTTGGGGATAGAACTTTGGGGGGTTTTGATTTTTGAATGATTTTGAAACAGTTCAAAAATCTTAATTTGGTTGGCCGTTGGAAAGCAAGAAAATTATGAATGGGGCTATAGGAAACGTGTGGCGTAGGGTCTACGCTCTCTCTAGAATCCAATTTTCGAAGTAACCCAAACCGAGATATTTTTTATTCATTCTTTCTTTTTATTGTAAAAAACAAGAGAGAGAGAGAGAGAGAGAGAGAGAGAGAGAGAGAGAGGAAAAGAAAAGGAGAGAGATTCGAGATGGAGGTGGGAGTGTTACTTGGGGAGTATTTGTGTTTGTGTTTTTGGTTTGGGGGAGGGGGGGGGGGGGGATGTTGTTTTTCTCTCTCTGCTGCAAAATAGAGCAAATCAAATGCTTCCAAACTCTAATAAACTCTATGAAGTGAGGCTTGCGTGCTTGGTTCTGTCTGGTTATGCAGCCGTGCAGTAGTATGCACTATGCACACTGTGCCTTCGATTCTAACGTCAAAATTGGTTTTGATGCTGTTTTGGACCCATCCCCCTTTTTTTTTTTTGACAAAAGTGGAAAGTAGTCAAATCAAGTGTTTAAGAATTTGAATTTTTTGTTTCATTTTTGAATAGTTTTTTTGGGGTGGGGGTTTGGTGTTTGAACTTTGAGGTCCAAAAAATGTAATCCGCATTTTCATTTATAAGGAAGGATGAGAGGGTGGGTGCTCTAAATCAATGTCCATTTATTAGTTAAAGTTAGGAAGGTCATAACTCATAAGGGCACCGCACCAACTCTTTTCATTCCATTTGATGCATTTTTGTTTTGGATAATGTTATCTTGAGGATATAGGTTACCCATAAACAAAAATGTTATCAATAATTAACTGTTTTGCACGTACAAAATTCATGGTAATTAGATGTAGTTTCTTAATATATATACATAGTTTGACAAAATAAAAATCTTTTAATAGATTATTAAATATACATTAACTTATTTTACAAGGAAAAATCCCCTTAATTTAATGACCCACGACACTAGTTAACAAAAACTTGTATCATGGTTTCTTTATTTTTGGGCTAAGTATCAAGGGCAAGTCCTAATTAGTATCTGCTTTAGGCATTTGCAATCCACCCATCCAAAATATGGACATTTGAAAAGACACATTCAAGGGTTAATTACTCAAAAGACAATGATAACTTCTAGCAGTAGATTGCTTTAGGCATTTGCACTTCACCCATCCAAAGTATGGACATTTGAAAAGACATATTCAAGGAGTAATTACTCAAAAGACAATGATAACTTCTAACTATTGTTGTTAGGGTTAGGAGAGTGCATCCAACCCACTAATTCAACAAGGTTGATTTCATTGGATTGGTGAGTGGGGAATTTTATTTTGAGTCTTAGTTTAGATTGGATTCGAGTTGATAATTTCTCTCCCCACTTTATCTAACCCAATTTGAGACACCATATATTTAAGTTTATTTTATTACTCTTATTTTAAATTTTTACTTTGATTTATTTTGGTATTTTAAGAATTAGTTTTGATGAGTTCAAAAATTTGCAATATAATTTTGATATATTATGTGAATTGTAATAATTTACTAAAAAAATGTAATTAAATAGTGTCAGGGACGTTTTTGCGATAAAGGCCAAAAATGCGAGAATGACCCAAATCTCCCCTTGGGTTCTTTAGAAGTGTTTATTGTGGAGAATCAAGCCCAAAATTCCAAATGTATAATAAACAAAAAGCTAATGGTGCTTTGACAAGAGAGAATGAAAATGCTAATAACAAAAGTACAGAAAAAGCATAAAAACGTAACAGGTTTGAAACTTGGATCCATAGTCAACAATGATGAGGAGGCAGAAATGTCCCTCCAAAAAGTTCGTCCACAAGGCTCGTCCAAGCCATGGGGAGGTCTTCCAAGCCAATGGAGTCAATACTCGTCCTTACCTCCTTCGTGCTGAGGAACAAGGACGAGGCATTGTGAAAAAGGCCCGTCCATCCGTAAGGATGGACGAGCCATCCTCATAGCGACATCTTGTCTCTGCCAAAGGTAGAGCAGACAAGGTGAAAGGTTGCGTCTACTCTCAATGAGCGCAATATTTCAACAACCGTTCCGCAGTAAATAATCAGTTATAGCAGTTGCGAGCGGTTGCTCTCAAAATCCGCAACAACCGGAGAAGTTGCAAGGTAACCGTTTTTACCGAACACTATATAAAGGGGCAATCGGCAAGGAGGCAAGGTAGGAAAAAATTCTGAAAGAGAAAAAGAAACATTTTCTGAGTTGTACTTTCTTTAGACGATGAGTGACAATATTAACTTTGCCATCGGAGGACCCTGGGCCGGCACCCACCGGTCTCCTCTGATCTGATTTTGTTTTACAGGATTCTCTCCAAGATCACGACCCGGGAATCTTCAGCCCACTGATTTCTGTAAGCATATCAAACAAGAAGAGGGAAATTGAGAGAGGTTGTGAGGAAGAGAGGGAAGGTTCCCCTATACCCATATTTCCACCCCTATGCTTCAAAATTGCGAGACTGTTAGCTGGCTTAATGGGCTTAACAAAAGTGCAAAAAAAAACATAAAAACATAACAGGTCTGAAATTTTGACCCACAGTCAGTGAGAAGAGGAAATTGAGAAAGGTTGTGGGGAAGAAAGGGAAGGTTCCCCTGTACCCATATTTCCACCTCTAAAGTTCATAATTATGAGAATGTTTCCTAACTCAATGAGTTTTTGCTCTCAAGTTTTAGCTCTATGGGAAAAACGTGGTTCGTTCCTTTTGAATCTAATTGGGGCTTTATTTATTGAACTTGGGGTTCTCTAAGTGATTGTTTTTGGTTAATAGAAAAAGCTTTGAACCCCAAGGTATCAATCAAAGAAGTTATGGCCAGATTTGATTTAATTAGGTAAGAGGGATGCCTTGCTTTTTGCATAATTTGGGAAATAAAGTAGCCTAAATTCATGGGTTGATGTTTCCTAGACATGG